>NW_015388206.1:70852-83644 GCF_001527695.2 Protobothrops mucrosquamatus | reverse complement strand
TATTGAGCAAGGTGCCACCTATGCTGTACTTGTGCATTTGGTTTTTCTTGCCTAAATGTAGAACCTTGCTCTTTTCACCATTGAATTTCATTTTGTTAGATAGTGCCCAGTGTTCAAGTCTGTCCAGATCCTTCTGTATCTTAAGCCTGTCTTCTGGAGTGTTGGCTATTCCTGCCAGCTTGGTGTCGTCTGCAAATTTATGAGTTCCCCATCTATCCCCTCGTCCAAATCGTTGATGAAGATGTTGAAGAGCACTGGGCCCAGAACAGAGCCTTGGGGCACCCCACTACACACTTCCTTCCATGTAGATGTGGTTCCATTGAGGACCACTCGCTGAGTACGGCCGGTCAGCCAGCTACGGATCCATCTGGTGGTGATATTTACATTGTATTCTTTTAATTGTTTTCAACTGTTTTGTTTTTATGATGTACATAACCCAGTGTCACTCGTTGAGATGGGCAGCTGTAGAAATCAAATAAGTAAAAAATAATATTTTTATTAAATTTGACCAATTATTTGAATTAACCCAATTCAAAGCAAGGAGCATCAGAAAAATACAGGATCTCATCTCATTTCTGCTCATCTGCCAGCAATTAAAGAAGTAACTGGGATACACAGAGTAGTCCAAAGTTGGAGATTTGGGGGATAAACTAGATTATTTTATAAAGGCTGCTATGTTCTCAAAAGACATTGTCATCTAAAGTAGAAATTAAATATGCTAGAATCAAATATAGTTTTAATCCTCAAAATTTGCCTGAAAAATTATTTAGTGATCCCTTTTATGCTTTAAAAATAAAATAGAATATTTATGTTTACAACAATTTCAATCAGTGGACAATGAGGATGAAAGACAGTGTGTCAACTTTGAAAATGAGCGTGGCTGCAGCCATGTTCCCTACTCATTTTTGGTTGACACATAGCATGGAGAGAGGGGGGTTTACCAGGTGCTTCGCTAGACTAAACATTAAACCAAATCTCCTAAAAACTTCATTTTTGGGAGGTGCTGGCCCTGGCCGCCTACCCATTCACTTTTGGGAGAACGGTAAAGACTTGGTGAAGACTCGAGATGGAGGAGAAATGTGAAACCGTTGCTAGCAGCAACAGGACTTAGGCTGTCGGAGCGCAGGCTGGTGCTCCAGCCATTGAGGAGGCATCACTGGCAGGGGCTCGGCCAAAAACCAGGTTGATCCAACCTGGGAAACTGGTACCTCAGGAAGGAACTATAGCCTTAGTGGACCTCTTTCAAGCTAAGGCTGCCCCTCAGTGCAGGAGCACTCCTATAACCACTGGAGAGGAGCTTTTATTGCTGCTGTCTCAGGGTTCTTCATCTGCAGACGGCAAGAAAGGAAAGGGCTTGATCGGATGGAACAACTCCGGAGAGTGGAGATTTTAGTCAGCAGTCCACAGCCCCTCGCTCAAACAGCTGAAGGAGAAGTTCAGCTGGCTGGAGGTAAAAGATATGATTCCTGTTGCCCAGGAGGTGGGTGACGTGGGGAGAAATGCCAAAAATTACCCATCTCTCTCCCCTCACTGGAATTCCAGCCCAACCGCCGGAGCCATGCTGCTTCTCCCACCCCCTAACCAGCTGTGATACTGAGCCCTGTATCACAGCCAAGCCTGTTGCCACAGCCTCAGAATGCCAGTCCCAGAGCCCAGCCAAGAGAAGTCCAGAGAGTGGTTCGGCCACGTCCCCAAGACCAGCAAGCTGCACAAGCCCAGCAGCAGGTGCAGGTGGCCCCGCCAAGATTTAAGCCACCTCCCATCAAGCCCACCTTCGATGGGGATCGCGAGAAGTTGACCTTTTTCCTAAACCACGTGTAGGCTCATTTGGATTGCTACGCTTATGCCTACCTGGGTGGGGCTATGATGGTGAATGCAGTAGTGGCAAACTTAGAGGGAGGAAGGTGCCGACTGGGTGACCAACCTCCATGATGAGGGGGCTCCTGAATTGCACGACATTAATCTAT
Organism: Protobothrops mucrosquamatus; assembly: GCF_001527695.2. Classification (NCBI taxonomy): domain Eukaryota; kingdom Metazoa; phylum Chordata; class Lepidosauria; order Squamata; family Viperidae; genus Protobothrops; species Protobothrops mucrosquamatus. The sequence goes on along the minus strand of NW_015388206.1, from coordinate 81,677 downwards.
TATGGAGCAACTGAGGGGTCAGTTTGAAGATGAATCCCAAGTACTGATGACTGAGAAAGAAATCCACCACCTGAGGCAAAGAGGTCGCCCCACAAAGGAGTACATCCGTGAATTAAGAAGAGTTGCTAACCAGTTGGGGCAGTGGCCTGAACGGTCACTGGTCAATTACTTCAAACAGGGGCTAGATTGCAATTTGCTTCAAGCCTGCATCATTTGAGGTTTTCCTAATCTATTACGTGAGTGTTAATGTATGGCAGTGGTGCTAAACATTGAACTGGACTGCCCCAAAATGTCAAGCAACACCGAATCCAAGCTGCCACGGGTCCAAGAGAAATGCCTCTATGGCCGACATCCCCAAGCTTCTGCAGCCACCAGCGTCTCCCAAGTGCCAGCCAGGGCTTCCATCAAGTGCTACTGGTGTGGTCAGATGAATCATCATGCTGTGGAGTGCCCTGCTCCTCACCCTCAACCCAGGAGTATGCCAGGTGCTGCCACAAAACCATGAAGAGCTCCCAGAGGGGGAAGAGAAAAAACAATTGGGTGTGTCAAGGCCAGGGTGTCGAAGCCTCCTCTCCCACTGAGCTCAAAGCCAAGCCCCAAGCAGAGCTGCAGCAAATGCTGGCACCGTACGACAGTGATGAGGAAGGCAAGGAGGACCGCATTGTGAGTTGGCCCATTCCCCCTTTTGCCATTCCTGTCAGACTGATAGTGCCCAAAACAGAGGCCCACATGAATTTGAGCATCCTAATAGACTTGGGGTGCTCTCGGTGCTTAATTAATTTACCCACTGTACTGAAACTGGGCATCTGAGCCAAGCTATTGCCTCATCCCATGGGGTTTGAGTAGGCTGACGGGTCCCTCATCAGATGTGCCCCTGCCATGCACCTAACCATACCTGTACGTTTAGAAACGGGAAATCATCCATTTTGTGGTGGTTCTGAAGATGACTGAAGCAGTAATCTTGGGGCTAGTGTGGCTTGACAAATGGCATCCTCACATCTGATGGGAGGAGGGAGTGCGCAAATTAAGACTGGGGACAGGACCCTTCCCACCTGATACTGATGATAAAACAAAGACACTGGCCATCTGTGAAACTCATGGGAAGTCCCGTAAAATCCTAAAAACTGTAGCCGAAAAGCTGCTGGGGATTCAACTTGTCCCTACAAGATTTGGCAGAAGCCTTTAGTGAGAAGGAATGTGACATCCACCCCTCCCCCCCCACACACCAGGCTATGGACTGTGCTATTGAAATTCTGCCCAGTGCCAAGCTCCCCAAACCAAGGATGTACTCTATGACACCCAAAGAGATGAAAGAACTAAGAAAGTACATTGATAAAAACTTAGCTAGGGGTTTTATTAAGCCAGCCAAATCATCCGTGGCCGCTCCCGTACTTTTTAAGGAAAAGAAAGATGGCTCTCTTAGATTATACATTGATTTCAAGTCTCTCAACCCTGTCAGTATGGAAAATACATACCCCCTTCCCCTGATGAAGAATGAAGGGAACCAAGGTCATGGGCTACTCCCGGGACTGCAGGCTGGGCGTTTTGTGAAAAGCCTGCCAAGAAGATATATTGGGCAGGGCTTTTTTTGTCACCTTTTCTGGATGGAACCTTGTAGGATAGGCAAGGTGGGTTGTATGACATGTGTGAGTTCCAGTACCTTTTTTTTTTTTTTTTTTTTACAAAAAAAGCACTGGTATTGGGGAATGTAGTAGCTTGCATAGCTTTATGGGTGGAATTTCTTAACTTTGTATTGGCGATTGTTACATGTCTATTCAGATTTTGTATCAATAAACATGTTCTTTGAGGAACTTGCAAGCCTCGAAGTTCTGCTTTGTCTCTGTCTGTTGGAACCATGACACAGTGGTTGGATGACTTTGGGCTAATCATTGTCTCTCTGCCAAACCTACTTTATAGGCTGGTTGTTGCAGGGAAAATAGGAGACAGGAACACTATGCATGTTGCTTTGAGTTCTACAGAATCAAGAGCATTAATCAAATAGTGATATAGATATAAGTAGATTGCCAATGACACCAAGAGTTTTATGACTTCTTCTGTTGTTTAGCAAATGAACAATATAGTATTCTGACACATCTTATTGGATGGAGGCATTCAAAGTCCACAAGATCAAAACAGGTCATTAACATAATAATACAAATAGTAAGCCAGTCAAGTATAACTCATTAGATATATGGTGGCTTATTTTTGCTGTCTGTCTTTATTGAAACTAAATGAAGCAATACTGGAGAGGAACAGAGAGATCTCCACACCTGTTGGGAAACTTTCCATCCAAGAAGATGGATCTGTTCTTCTCAGGCCTCTGGCAGATCAGGTAGTAGAGAATAACACTAATTACCTTTGACAGATGTATTTAAGTGAATGAAAAGGCTAAAGATTAGGGAAAGTAGAAAGTCCTTAAAGCACTTCTAATTATAAACCTTCTACACTGTTCACCCACGCAAATTTTCTCTGATGGAGTGAATCTCAGGAAATGACTTCAGCTGTAATTTAAAACTGTGGGTGGGGGTTTCGGGGTGTGTGGGTTTTTTTGGTTTTTTTTTTGGCTCCTTGGTCTCCTGAATCTCCTCTTATTGTTCTTCAGGCTCTACAGGGCTGACTCATTTTACTGTTTTTACATATGGAAACTGTTTAAATTTGTGAAATCAAATCATAATAGAGAAAATGTTTTAGGGAGCTCTATAACTGATTTTATTGAACACTTTCCCCTTCTCCAAATTTGGAGAAATTTGAAAATTTGAGAAATTCTAAACTTAATTTAGCATTATTGAATTTCATTGAAGGGACAAGTCACAATTAACCAACTAACCTGTAATGAGATCCTGAATCCAGATTGCTGGCAAGGAAAATGGCCCAGATTAATCTTGATCAAGATCTTGATCTTAATATTGAAGGAAGTAAAAGTTATTCTTTTAATAATTGTAGAAATAATTGTAGAAATGTAATGTCATTATATGAAACTGTCTCTTTAGTACAAATGGTAATCAGCAAAGATAATTAATTATGACCAAATGTTTACTGTTTCCTGCCTAAAAGTCCTCTGGACACAGGAACTTACACTTTGAGTAGAAATCCTACTATCAAAGAGGGGGATTTTGACCTTAGGTGAAAATTACAAATAAACAAGATAACAGCAGATGGGTGGAAGAGGTAAGGATGACTAAGTACAACTTCAAAGGACATTATAAAGATGAAAGAGCTTCTTAGATGTGGCATGCATTGAGGAGCTATAAGATGCAGAGTTTGAAACCAGGCCAGGGTGCTCCTGGAAATCCAGTCCATAGGGAAGGGTTCAGGAGGCCCGTTTGCAAACGCTCCTCTCTTCTATATTTCTTTTCTTTTCTTTTTATTCTTTGTATGTTATTCTCCAATAAACCTTTGTTTTGTTAACCAGACTTGTCTTCGTATTGTGAGTATCAAAATTTGGGTTTTTTTACATCTCACAATATTGATCAAGATTAGTACTGTTAGAGGAAAGAATAAAAACATTTATAAAATCTCTATACAAAGATTATATAAAGACTATATAAAGAATATAAAGATGTATAAAATATATATTTGATCAGGGTTAAAATAAAATCAACATTTTTTGGATTTATGATTGGACAAAGTCGGTGTTATGGGAAGAGATGAATTATGTCTAATTTCATAAAGGGTAGGAAGGTATTAATTTGCCTGTACTTGTTGCAAGGAAGATCAAGAGTCACTTCTTTAAACATTCTTTTTCTATTTTTTCTAGTCTTCTAACATTTGAAGAGGGTATGAACTTATGCTCCATAGCACCCAGAAGTAGCATAAGAATCAATGGTTGGAAGCTTTAAAAAAAGGAGATCCAAATTTTAAATAGGGAGCTTCTTGATTGTGTGAGCTATTAAGTAGAGGAACATTCTACCTTCTGGAATCATGTCTATATCATCATTTTACAAACAAAATTAGCCAGGTCTGGGATGGTATGCAAATTCCTGTCTTGGACAGGAGGCTGTGTTGTCCCCAGTTAGGGTCTGAGTCTAGTGCTGAAGCCGATGAAGAACACCAGACACCAGGTGCAGGTTTTGTTTCCTTTTATTGAAGTGCTCCAAGAAAAGGGGTCCTGGACAAAATGCCAAGGATCCCTGAAAAATAGAATTAAGAGAGGTTTTATACACTTTCGCTAAAGCAGGGATAAGCAGGATATATAAGAAATACCACCTTATAAACATTTTATTAATGTTCTAACAATTATTCTATTGATCTCCAGCTGTCCCTATTCTTTCTTTCTTTCTTTCTTTCTTTCTTTCTTTCTTTCTTTCTTTCTTTCTTTCTTTCTTTCTTTCTTTCTTTCTTTCTTTCTTTCTTTCTTTCTTTCTTCTTTCTTTTGACTCCTTGGCCTCCTGAATCTTCTCTTATTGTTCTTCAGGCCCTACAGGGCTGACTCATTTTACTGTTTTTACATATGGAAACTGTTTAAATTTGTGAAATCAAATCATAACAGAGAAAATGTTTTAGGAAGTTGTATAATTGATTTCATGAATACTTTCACCTTCTCCAAATTTGGAGAAATTTGAAAATTTGAGAAATTCTAAATTTAATTTAGCATTATTGAATTTCATTACAAAATTGAAGGGACAAGTCAAATGTCTGCCAAAAGGACAAGTCACTACTAACCAACTAACCTGTAATGAGATCCTGAATCCAGATTGTTGGCAAGGAAAATGGTCCAGATTAAGATCTTGATCTTTGGCTAATGAATGCTTCAGGAGTTAGCTAATAAACATTCTATTTGCTTCAGGCCATCTCTATTCTTAACTTCTAGCTGAGCTATACAAAATGCCTAACTCTTTGTTAATGTTTATCAGCTTTCTAGCCACCCAGAATTGTTACAAGCTTTACATGTGCATATTCTCTGTAAATAAACATTCTTTGTTTTTACCAGACAGACTACACCCATGGTGGCGAACCTATGGCACGGGTGCCAGAGGCGGCACTCAGAGCCCTCTCTGTGGGCACACACGCCATCGCCCCAGTTCTAGGCCTTCAGCTGGGTTTTATAAAACCTTTTCGCTTTAGGCCTCCACTGCCGTGTGCAAAAAAAAAAAAAGGTTCAATCAATCAATCAATTTCAACTTCTTGCGGGGAAAAAAAGATCTCACAAAGTTGGAATTGATTGATTGAACTTTTTAGTCCCACCCAGTTTGCCGTTACCACTGCAGCCATGCCCACCCAATGGGCCACGGCCACCCGGCACCCGACGATACATAAGTGGGCTTTGGGTTGCAGTCTGGGCACTCAGTCTCTAAAAGGTTCGCCATCACTGGACTATACAATTACAGGCTTCCTGGTCTCCTTTCATGTGTATGCCATAACCTTGCTTTGTTTTAGCAGCCAGCCAATTAACTGGACTAGAAAATCTTCAAAATCTCTTTCAAGCCTATAAATCTATGAACCAGTTTAACCGGATGATCTATTATTTTCACTTCTATTTGCAGTTTGTAGATCCAATTATATAACTTAATTCTAGCTCATTTGTAAACAAATCTTACAGAAGGAAAGAGATTTGGACAGATTTTATAAGTTCTGAATTGTGTACAGCCTAATATAACAACTGAAACTATGAAGAGTATAGTTAATTGTGTTGCAAATTGCCACAAGAAAATCTGGTTTTGAATGGTAACTCACAAATTTCAGAAAAAAATAACATAAATACGTGTGGTTTACAAAATATGGTTCATTTTACAGTATATTCCAAATTGTATCTTCTTACATTCCCGTGACACAAATATTATTTCCCTTTATTGCCATTTTAGCACTTACCAAAGTTGGTAACATGACTAAAAATCAATTCAGCTGTATAATTTCAACTTGCCTCAATCAATAAATTGCAGAGAGTTAAAAAGATCATCTAGATTGAATGATGAACTCAAGGACTTCCAGAAGAAGAAATGACAAATAAGGATGGCTTTGTGAAAAGTAGAACTGGTGACTGCAGTGAAGAAGAAAGAGCTGATGAATAAACCAGCTCTTTGAAATCTCTCCTAACAAGAGAAGATAGAAGATTATCCACGTGCAGTCCAAACAGTTGCTCCTTATGAAGTCATTGCAAGACAGCAGTCCCTGGTGGCTTTGGGCACTGAGAGTCATCTTGCTCAAAACCACAGTTGATGCTTTTTAAAGGACACTAAGTTTGCAATTTTTTTCCCATAAACAGATTTGGAAATTGTTTGTTAACTTCTATTAAACTATTGGAGACCTTTAGATTTACAAGTCTGAAGACACTGGGTGAATGTTCTTTCAATCCTTCATGAAATAAAATTTTAATCATAAGCATAAGAATTTAAAAAGTTTAAAACAAATAGGAAAAATAAATAAAACTTTGATCACAGAAAGTTATAAATGGATTAAGGCTCCAGATAAATTTCTAATAAGATTTTGGAAAAAATTATAAAGAATCCTTCCCATATAGGAGATAGATTTGGTTGGGCTTTACAAGACAAAATAAAGTTAAGCAGTTTTGAAAATTGAACACAAGAGGGAACTAAAGATTTTAGTTAAAGGGAAAAAATACATAAGCCTGATTAACCACTACTTAATTGGGATGTATAAAATATGTTAACATTGAAAATATTGAAGGACATTTTGGACAAATGGAATTAGAAGTTAATGTCAACAGTGTCAATAGAGATATTTGCTTCTATGGATAGACTGTGTCCAAAATATGTTTTGTAAAAAATAGCAGGCAAGGAACAAGTTCCATTTGACATGGCAGAGATGTCATGGAAAATAGATATACAAATGACAGTTTATGAGAATGAAATGGAAAAGGTTGTCACACTAGACATACAAAAGAAACTATTGATATTTTAAAAATAAAAATGGAAATACAAATAAGAAACCAAGAGAGTCACCTGGATTATTCTTTTATGGTATATTTTCTTTCTTCTTTCTTTTTTCTGTCTATTTTCTACATTCTTTTTTCTTTTCTTTTGCATCTTTCAGTCTTGCATCTTTCACTCTTTTTTCCATTCTTACTTTCTTTTAGTTTGTATTAGATTTTATTATTGTAGTTAAAATCCTTAGTAAAAGTTATAAAATTAATCATGACAACACTTAGGTCTTTACAATTGTACAAAAAATGCATTACATTTTTCATTCAAAATTGTCTCAGTGTTGTTCAAGAGAAAAAAACTGAACTAACAGTAAATATATATACCGTATCTCCAAGATCTGAACTATATTGGTTAGTAATGATATCAAAAATTGAGGATTTTTAATTACTATGACTCTACAAACTAAAGAAAACTAAAGGTGTCCAGATGCTTTAAAATTCTACAACCTGCTGTCTTCTCCCCTCTTTCTCTTCCTGATGTGAGAAACATGAAGAGGTATTTGTAAGCATGCTTCAAAGACGGAAATAAAGATAAACCCAACTGTCACACTCAAATTCTTAATCAAATATTTATTCATGAAACATACCATAATAAACATTATATGTGTCTTCAAATCATTGATTCCATAATGATCAGATAAAATCATTAGCATTACAAAAGATGGTTAATTTTTAAAAAATATATTTTTCAAAAGCAGATCAATAGCTAAACTCAGCAGAGGATCATTTAGAACTCAGGGATGCTAATCAGCATCAAATGCGTTTGCCTTCAGTATTGACTTTAAAATATTTGTGTATTGTAGGATGGTGATTTTACATGGTTTTAATCAGATTAACTCCCGCACTGTAGTGAACGCAGAACATTTTTGTACACTCAGTTAATAATTTATTAAGCCACTTGGCTGATGGGGATGGTTGCAAAACAGTGGAGGGTCTGCAGACTACACAGCTGACATCCTGCAATTATCATGGAAACACTCAGGCTATTAAACACACAAACAAAAATATTTTAAAATTTATTCTTATTGCATTTTTGTGCTTGGGCTTTTTCTGTTTTTCAGATGTAGCAGTGAGTGCACAATGTTTAATTTATTCAATTCTAGAGATTTAGTTTAAAGTAAGAAATTTAACTCTGTCTGCTGCTCAGAGTTTTTTCTGGGTTATCCTATTCTTAAATATATTTACATTTAAAGCATTCTAACATTTGGTATCAATGGAGTTTCTAAGTGTATTGTAACCAGAGTCTTTGTAAAATTGTAAAAGGCCCAAGGAGAGGGCATTCATTGGATACCCCTATATAACCATATTCTTATTGTATTATAGGTGTAATTGTTGCTGTGATTATTGTTATCAATGGTTAAAAAAAAAGAAATATATATTGTGAAACCCAAAATATGTAACTAATTTGGGATTAAATTTTAGTTGATCAATTTCATTGCCTTGAATCAGAAGACAAACGCTTTAGATTGGGGCCCCCTTCTTATGTGGACCCCAGAGCCGTTGCTTTCATTATCTTTCTTTCTCCCAGATGAAGGTCCAGGGTGCACCAGAGCTAGGGTCAGGAAGTGAAAATCCGTGGCCAGTCCTGAAATGTACTTAGACTAGCCATTAATGCTCAGCTTAAAGACATCAGAACAAGTTTGTCAAAATGAAAAAAAAAATAATGTGTTGCATGTTCCCTGAGTTCTCCAGAGAGAATACAATATGCTTAAACTTGGGTTAGTCTAATGGGGAAAAAAAAATCCTTCCATGCCCCTTTATTGAGTAACCCAGTATTTTATGAAAATGCACTGCCATTAGGATCTGTAGAATTTCTGCCTTTTATAGGAAGACAACCAAATCACATATGCAAAATTTCTGAACATCATTTCAAAACACAGTTGGTTATGTTTATAAGATTAAGAAGTTTATGGTTCAACTTGAATAAAGCTGTTTAGCTCTTAAACCAGTATATCAGACTCAGAAGTGCATAATTGGATAAGCTGTGATGAAACTGAAACAATCTGGGAAATTATCAAAATGAGTATAAGAATGTGTTTGTTGATTCCAGTCATGATTTCTCTTCAATCATTAAGGTATAATTAGTTTTCACTGATCTTCAGAGCTGTCCCAAATGAGACTATTCAGCTGGTTGGTCTGAGGAGGATACTTTAGAAGCAATGTTGTCTGACTGAAGCAGGAATGTCGTGTAAGCCATTTCAGCTTCCTCTTTAGAGCCCTAAAACGAATAGAAATCCTGGCATTATTTTAATGGAGCCTGAGGATAACGAGATGAGGAATCTAACAAAATAGTCACATGCATTTTGCAGGTATGTGATCTCAGTTCCACAAAGTTTCCAGGCAGTATGGCTGCCTTAAATACTAATAAATGTATTACAGCATAAACTTTAATGCTATAATTTGATGCTAACAGTCATCATACTTCATCCCATATGTAATTAATTCCTACAACATTAGCTATCTAGACTGCATGAGATCATTGGTTTATTTAACCCATTATTGACACTAATTAGAAACAAGTTTCAGAGGGGTTTTTTTTCAAGTTTTTTTCAGCCCAACCAGCAAAAAACCAGAACTGAACTGTTGCAGGATTCTAAGCTATGTATCTTCCAGACGACAATACTTGGTACAATATTTCAAACAATATGGCTTTAAAAAGGTTTGGGAGAAGGTTTTAGAATATCAAGTAAAATAAGATGCTAATTTTAAATTATAATGTAAAATTACATAGGAAAAGAAAATAACATGACAATCTTTTTTAAATGGTCCACCATCCATTGATTTTTGTATGCTGCTCAGAGTCCCTTCTGATGAGATGGTAGCTATGTAAATTTGATTAATAAATGAATAAATAAATCCAACTTCCAAAATCATCCCTATGATGTGATAGAAAAGCACTGTGAAACAAAAAGACATTTATTTATTTCCCTCAAAATTGAGGGAAAAAATAGCCAAAGTACTCCAAAGTACAGAAGATTCTGTAATTATGGATGAACATGAGAAAGTTTGTGCTTGACAAAGTATTGCTAAAAGAGACTAAGATATGAAAGAAGTTGATAGAGAAAAGTCCCAGCATAACATCCTAATCCAGACATGTCAAACTCGAGACGTCACATGACGTTGCGCAACGTATCGGAGCTTTTTTGCCATTGCCGGCAATGGGGTGGGCGTGGCTCCGGTATGATGAAACCGGCCCACGGGCTGGCAGTTTGACACCCCTGTCCTAATCTCTAAAAATAAATAAATAAATAATAAAATAATATAAAATAATAAATAAATAAATACAAATATAAATAATAAATCATATTAATCATTATAGTCATGTCAAAATAATATAATTTGCCCTTACCCTCTTTGTTTTCTTTGATTTTCCATCTTCCTTAGGACTGCCAGAAGTACTTGAATACTCTGAAAAGAAAGTAAGATATTCTGAGATTGAATGTGAAAAAAGAGAATTTCATGTATTCATCCATTCTATAAATGGCAAAATAATGTAACTTCATTGCTGAAGAAGTGACAATTGTATCTGGTTGATAAGCATCAAGCCACAGTTAGAATACATTTTGAATAGCATTACCATCCTTCTTTCCCATTTGGGTCTCATGAAACTCTCCCACGTTTACATTCTCCTTTGCCCCATACTGTCTCACATTCTCAAACTCTGTCATGCTGATATTTGTCCTGTAGCTTCCAACGGATACAAGATCTATAAAAAGAAAAAGAACATTTCACTATAATTCATTCCACCTTAGATTCTATATACTGTACATAATGTATTAATTCTAGGAGAGAAAAGCTGATGTAGATTGTAGACTTATTGCTGAAGACTTAGTGTGTACAGCAGAAGTATTACCGTATTTGAAACAGGTACCACAGGTCCAGCTTGGGATGAAAAGCTCACAACAGCATACTTGCATTGTTCCATTAATTATAAAGCCATAATCC
>NW_015388206.1:60865-70752 GCF_001527695.2 Protobothrops mucrosquamatus | reverse complement strand
GAGAGAGAGAGAGAGAGAGAGAGAGAGAGAGAGAGAGAGAGAGAGAGAGAGATGGAAAAAAACAAAACAAATAGAATCATCTCATCTCCCTTGACAAAATAACCAAGCAATGTTTTGGATGAGAGCAGTGTTTTGCCACAAACTTTTCTCAATATTATCACTGATGGGTTCAGGAATTTTAAACCTATCGGCGTTGAAACAGTCTTTTGACTGAGTTTTGACTAGTCAAAAGTGTAAATGTTTCTGCAAAACAGGTACTTCATTCTTTCTGCTCTCTCTTCCTACCCACTCACAATTTCTGGAATGAAAGAATTTTTAAAATTATTCAGTTATAGTACATTTATAATTCAGACTCTAAAATTTTTAATTTTTATCTTGTAATTTTATTTCTATGTGTAAAAACATTCTTTGTTCTATTTGATGCTCAAAAATATGCAGTGGTGGGATTCAAATATGTGAACAACCAGTTCTCTGTGTGGATGTCGCTTCCAGAAGTCATTCTGGGCCTGGCCAACAAAAAATTAGCTACTGGTTCTGTTGAAGTGGTGCGAACTGGCTGAATCCCACCACTGAAAATATGCTAATGCAATCAATATGAAAAATTGAAATGGTTTCCAAGGAGGTTATATTTAGTATACACTCACCAGAATTCCCAAATAATCTGAACTTCTTTATGGTAAAGACTGTGATGAGAAGCAGAAACACAATTCCAAAGGGGATCAAAGTGGCAAGAAGAATAACAGAGTTCTTATTTTCAGTTTGGCTGGAAAAGAAGCAGAATTGGCATAGCCAATATACAGTATTAGTACAGTCTTAATAATATTTTTTAGAAAGACAATGAAGTAGTTCCAAAACTTAATGCTTAGGGAATAAACTTCATTCCACCAAGGCTCTCTTATTTTAATATTCCACCTTGATTATCAGAAAGAGATGGGAAACATTAGCTTTTAATTTCTTTTACTTTAATTTCTGATTGATTTTATCATTATTTTTCATTATTCTCAGTACTAATCAAGTAAACTAGAGAATTCTGGATGTATATGGCCACCTGCCTGGAGAATGTCCTGTTGAGCAACGTAGTGTATAACCAGCATGATTCAAACTTGGATCGTCTTTAAATATCTGATTAAGACTGAGATTGCCTGAAACTACTTACTGGTATGTTTCTCTTCTAGAAATGAGATGAATTCCTGAACTGTGTTTTTGTGCAATTGCAATAACCCAGTATTTAAAGCACACCAACCTGCCACTCCTTACATCTTCTTTGCCTCTCCAGGATTGCAAATTAATTTTGCTATTGATTAATATTATTTAAGCCAACAATTATGAGTATGGCCCTCCCCTTGAATACTTTTGCTTCTCTATATGCATGCATTTATAAATCATTATTAATTATTTTCAAAGTACTTACCTGCCTGATGAAGTTTCACTTTCAGCTGCCTGATTGGCTTTGTCTAAAGGAGAATTCCTATTAACAGGATTTACTCCAGGAACGGCAATCCCATTGAGATCTTCATTGATTTTGGGTGCTTCTTCAAAGTTTAGAAGTACTATTTAGGAGTATTTGGGGAGTTGGTAACCCAGAAGCAAATAAGAATATAAAAGGCAAGAAAAAAATCATCAAAAAAATTGGTGAGCTCATACTTAAGTTATATTCTTCTACATAAGTCAGCTAATGAATGAAGACAATTATAACTTTACTAAAGGCCCCATAAGGAAAACTGTCTTGTCCTGCAATATGGAAAGTAATTTGCAGTGAATGTTCAGGAACCAAAACTTTTTGTAAGAAGAGCCTAAACATAGTATGTTACACATTAAGTTGATTTCATATGATTAAAATAGTAATAAATTATTGTGTCTGCTTAAAGCCTAAAGGGAATATATGGTATACATTTTTATGGATGAGAGACCACTTCATTATATGCATCTGAATGGATGGCAAACTGAGGAATCTTACATTAAATGATGTGTACTATAAGACTTTTTGCAGCAGTGTATCACTCCTCTGCCTGTTGCCTGATGTCACTTTTTTTCCAGGCTGATACCTCATTCTGAGAAAGTTTCCAGAAGCTTTTTCCTGGAAACATACAACCTATCTCTCTCTGGGCCCTCCTCTGAGCAATTCATGAAAAGAAAGCTGGCTCAATTCATGAGAATTCCTCAGACTAGTCCCTCATGTAGCCATTCTGGGCAACTGACTGGGAGATCCATTGCTAATAACAGTGCAGGCAGAGGTAAGAGGCTGATGGACATGAACTAGATCAAACCCTTGTTCTACTACCTGAGAGATCCAATGCACTGATCTAATGGCTTTTGCTGATTTAACACATCTAGCTCTTGATAAATCATTTTCTATAATAACTCCCTTTATTTCAGTGTAAGAAAAATAAGGATTTTTTTGATGCAAAAATTTAACTATACTTGAAATATCTAGTATTTTTCTTATATCCACACAGAAAGTGAAGCTCAGAGACTAATCGTAATTATACCTTGTACTAAGCTTTTCTGTAATACTTTAGCTAATTCAGTAATTGCCTGGGGAATCAACAGGGATTGTAGCATCATAATATGACTAAGGTTTAGCAGATAATCTATTTAAACCTGCCCAGCTAGGTGGCAGCACCAGACAACTTTGGCCAATCTTAAAAAATTAACCAGATTTGGCCTTGGTTAATACTTAGATGGACACCACTAGGAAATACCAGTGCTACAGCTAGATTGGGAAACTGAGAAAATAATCCTGAAAGAAGGAAGAGTTCTATGTTGGTGGCCAAGAAATGACTTCCAAGACATGACTTTGACTAAGTATAGTGAAAACTGGAATGTGTATAATCCAATTTGGTTCCCTACTGATTAGACTCACCTCCTTGTACTTGCAGATGCAAGGCAATTGTTTCTCCATATTGCTGCCCACGTTTGACACCACACCAATACCATCCTTGGTCTATGGGTGTCACCTGGTCAAAATTCAAAGATAAAATTCCACTATCTTTGTCACAACTAACTACCAAGCCGGTCTGGTTTTGTTCAGATGAGATGAGAGGTTTACATTCAGTGTTATTCCATTTGCACCAATATTTCTCGTATGTAGAATATTTGCATGGATAAGAACATGATATGCTTAGAGGGGAGCCAGCAATAGTTTGGACTTCTTTCTTTGTTAGTAATGTAGGTTGCCCTGTGTCAAAAGAAAAAATAAGGATAATAACTCTCCCCACACACTTTGAAAACAGACTGCTTGATTTTTAGCATCACTAAAATGATTGACTATGTCAGTGTTTCTCAACCTTGACAATTTTAAGGCATGTGGACTTCAACTCCCAGAATTCCACAGCCAGCAATGCTGGCTGTGGAATTCTGGGAGTTGAAGTCCACATGCCTTAAAATTGTCAAGGTTGAGAAACACTGGACTATGTGGTCTATATAGTAATACAGCTTTCTTCCCTATTAGATCTACCCAGCTATAATGCAAGCAGAAATCTTTCCTTGGGACACAATCAAATGGGTAACTGTCATGCCTGAATTAGGCAACTAATTTAACAGAGCTAGTTCCCATGAATCTTTCATAGGACAACCTTAGCTAGTAATGTAGACAACCACATACATGATAGGTTTAGCACGTTGCATTTTGATATAGTAAAGTGTTGTGAAATCTTGATTTAAATCTCTAGTTAGCCAGTTAATTGTCTTCTTGAAAAAGTTTGTTCCCAAGGGAAGATGTTACAGAACAAGATATGCAACAATTTACTTGAGGAAAATAGGAATGATATTCTGATCAAAAATTTGTCACCAGATATAAAGAGAAAACAGAACGAGGTTTTAAAAATAATAAAAAAAAGAAATAAAAATAATAATCCCAGAAGACTGGAATAATTTCCCTTTGCTGGATTTACAAATGACCCTGTTTAAAGTGGTAAAGAAATATGTAACAAGAATAAACAATCATCATTCTAAATGGATTAGAAAGATTGTGCATTATAGAAGGAAGAAGGTCCATTAAGTCAGTTAATTTTATCAGGGATAAAATGGAATATGTTGTTACTTTGGGTGGTTCTTTTTGGATTTACTGATACCTTAATTAGAAAATGTGGATTTGCTTACATTTGACATGAAGTAAAAGTCTTTTTCCTTTTTCTTTTATGTAGACCTTTTTGTAATAATTTTATTAAGATTTTGGGAAAGAACAACAAAAGATAATATGAAGTCAAAGAAAAAGCTGCACATTTCTCAAATGCTGAAATGTGGATGTGGGTTAGAGTAGACCCATGAAATATATATTTGAACAGAATAAGCTGGTATTTGGAAAATTGTATATTAGAGCTTGCATTTTGGAGAAATCTTTCTTTGTCATGTTAAATTGGAGTATTTTTTTAGGATATTCAGACACTTTATGCCTTTTAAATAGGATTTTGTTATACTTAAGAATTGAGCTGAGTATTGTGAAGTATTATATATGTTAATTATGTTAAAATCTTAGAACTTTATTTGGATCTTGTGCTGGTAATTGAATTGAAGACTAGCATTACTTATTTGATTTGCTTATTGTTAATATAAGGGTTATGAGATGAAAAGTTTTACATTTGTTAGCTAAATGGAAGTGAAGAGATTGTGGAATTATTTATTCTTGCCATGAGGGTGGGAGGTCGCTTTCTGGGGGAGGGGGGAAGCAGGGGTGCTCTTCTTATACTTTTTTCTTGATTTTTTAAAAAATAAAAATAAATGGGAAAATATTTGGATTATGGATGAATCCTGATCAAACATGTAGAAATTTAGAGTTGAAAATTATTGTGCTGACACTGAGGTATGCTGGGCAAGACTTTGTCTACTCTTCTTCAAACTAACATAGTAACTTAAGAGACATATTTATAGACATCTGTGATTCCAAAAATTATATTCCCAACCCACCTGAAAGGTACCCAGTGGACAAATGGCGATACAGATTTAAGGACTGCTGTCTTTCAGTACCTGGTATTTCAACAGCAAAATTAAATTTCTGTTTCTATCTACCTCTCCTACCAAAATAAATCAGAATTTAAAGGTACCGCAAACTAGATATAAATATTATATATGAATTGTATTTATATAGAATTATTTAATTTAATAAATTTATTTTTATTTTTAATTTATTATAAAAATCTTGAAATGCTGAGTTTGAAATGAATCAAAACCATGAACAGTGGGGAATGATGCTTTCAAATCAAAGAGCAGTTAATAGAATTTTTTGTTTGGATAGCAGCACCATATTATTTCTGCTAGTTTGTTCTGTCATATCTATTCTGACATTCCACCTGGGTCTCCCCAAAGATTCAGATGGCCCAAGCCAGCCTGCCTTTCAAAAGGCTTTAAGAACATGGCTCTTCCCCTACACGTACATGAGCCCATTTTTATTGTCCGAACGTGTAAACTGTTTTTGGTGCAATAAGTTTTAATTTGCTGGTTTTTTTTAATTAGCTGCCGGAGCAGGTGGACTTATATACTGAATATTAATCATGTGGAATAGCATTTCTCTGTAAATATACCTTATTTAAAACCAAGAGAATGCTTGAGATGGCTTAGGTTCATTTTTTGCAGGATGCATCAAATAAGGCAAAGGACATTCCTAAGATAATTACACCAGGCAGTACCTTCTACAATCTTCACCTCTACTGAGGACTTCCTTTCCATTTTTCCATCAGTCATACACCAGTAGTAACCTATGTCATCCGTCTGCAGTTGGTTCAGTATGATAGTGAATGTGCCATTTTCTGGATCGTCATGCATCACAATTCTCCCCTCATAGGAATCCTGAATATATCCATAACTGCTTATTAATTCAGTACATCCATGTTTTTTCCACTTGCACCAATATTTCAATGTATCATTCTCTTTTGGATCATAATGACATACAACAGTCACAGAACCACCCTGGACTCCATTTACCACTGACTGTTGATTAGGTGCCAATCCACCTACAGATAGAAATATAGTACATAACATTATAACAAGTTATTATAATTGTTTTCTTGATTAGTTATGTATTTGTAGAGATGGAATTGGAATCCAAGAGCTCTTTCACTTACTTTCATAGACATGTAGATCTAGTTGTTTGGATTCTCCTTCTGTTCCATAATTCCCTACTCCACAAAGATATAAACCTGAATCTTCTTTCTTTAACTGACTCATAATGACACTGAAAGATCCAGGTGTAGCAAGATTGGTCAGCAGAACTCTTCCTAAGTAGGATGGTCCCCCATTTCCATATGTATCAATCACATTGTAACAGTTGGTCTTTGCCATCTTGCACAGATACTTCCTGTAACTTGCATACTGAACACCAAAGTCGCAGGTCATGATCACTGTTTTTTGCTGCTCAGCATAATAAAGTTGAGCTTCCTCAGGTAGTACAGGATCTGCAGCAAAGTAACAACAAGTTATTAGATGCATTTATTCTGCCTTCCCTTATGCTGTCTCAAGTTGTCTTACAGTATTACACAATGGCTTAGATTAGCATTTTGACTACTAGTTATTTATTTTATATTAGCATTTTAGCTACAACTTCTCCTCTAACAAATAAGTGGTATCAACCATCAACCATAAATTGGTCAAAATTCTGGTGACTCTGATAAACTGTGCCTAGCTTGGCACCCTACAAGTTGAGTTCATTTTCTTAGCATGAGGGATCTGCTTTTGGATCTTGTGCTGTTCCAAAAGCAAAGAGTTTGCCCACTTTTCTCTCTGGCCAGCTGACCAGCATGGACTCTTGTCTTCCTGCTGTAATTAATAACAGGAAACAAAACAAACATGAGTTCTCGTTGCTAGAAATGGAAGCACACTATGACTAATTGTTAGGGGTGGGAGAGAAAGAATGATGTTTTCATTAGTATAATGTTTATATCAGGGGTCTTCAAACTCAGCCCTTTTATGACTCATGGACTTCAACTCCCAGAATTCCCCAGCCAGTGTGCCTGGCCGAGGAATTCTGGGAGTTGAAGTCCATGAGTCATAAAAGGGCCAAATTTGAAGACCCCTGGTTTATATGGATATGGTATGGCATGCATGTAAATATGCATATGAAGGAACAGATATATGTGTGCAATTCTTGATCCTGGTTTGGCACTCTGTGCTGATGTCAGATCCCATGTCCTATAATGTCATTATGCTATCTTACAGCACAGTAATAAATAAAATACACTCTTGGAGGAATAAACAAATTATTTTTCATCTGCAACTATATATTAACATTGTATCTCAGACTATATTAATATTTTGTGGTTTCCCCCCCACCCAATGCCCAATTGTGGTATGGAAACAGATCACTGAAAAACTTTTCAAATTTCAATGTCTTTTTTTTTTGGCATAACAAAATGCAGCAAGCAACTGTAAACCTGAAGGCATTTGTACTCTCTACCCACTATAGTTTATACCAGGGGTAGTCAACCTTGGCTCTTTTAGGACTCGTAGACTTCAACTCCCAGAATTCCTGAGCCAGCATTATACTGAACTGTAATTCTTTCTTTCCCCATTCACCAATTTTGTCCTGCAGCTCTTTCAGAGAATGTCTTCTTAGAATTAAACTGTAAATATGTACATTTTTATTAAAGGGGGAAAAATTTACATACAGATAATTATATTCACAAAGTGTATTTATTTTAAGAAATTGTAAGATGTGCATTTATTTTAAAAAGGTTAATATATATACATTTCAATCTATAGTATAACTCAAAGTAACGTGAAACATTAAATAACAATGCAATGAAACTGAACAATACAACAGTGAACTAGATAAAAAATACAATTATTTAAAATGCTTTGGAAAATAAAGTTGGGATGAGACCATAGAAAAGTTCCTTTCATTTATACAAATCTGATATATTTCTCTTAGAAATGGGATAAATAAGCCTAATATATTTCTCCTAGGGAAGGCCCACATTTAGCAATCTTCATACATTACCTAAAGAAAATCTAGAGGATTAGAAAACAGTACCTTGAGTAATCTCTAGCTTGACATTAAAGGACAATCCACGTTCATAGTCAAAGTTATTTAAACCTACGCCACATCTGTATAGACCCATGTCTTTGTACTTCAGGTCTGATATTTCTATGATGAACATGCCATTTTCTGGAAAGTCAGTTATGGAGGCTCTGTCTTTGTAATCTTTGAGAACAAAACCATTAGATGAAATAATGGTATAACAACGTCTTGTTGATTCCTTGCACCAGTACTTCCTGGAATGAATATTCACACTAGTGGGAGGATAGAAGCATTTGATACTCACGGAACCGTCAACCAATCCTGTTATCTGTTTTGGCCCAAAAAGGATATTTGAGGCTGAAACTGAGAAAAGGAAATAATATGGGAATATGTAAGTGTATTATATAATACTGCACATCACTGCCTATCGCTTATTGCAGAAGTGATCAAGTATAATGGTAATGGCCATCAAATTGCAGATTTTATTTAAGGCTGAATTCCAACCAAGGAGATTCTGTAAAAATATATTTATTTATTTAACCTTAAATTGCTTCAATTACCAAAGCAACTGTAGGCATCATATCATGAACAAAGATTAAAAACAGAAATACCATGACATATGCCACAGCAGAACAGAGAGGAAGAAAACCATAAAAAATATTAATCAAGATGAAAGGGGTAACAAATTACCCTTCCTTGGGAAACCCAGGTCTTTAGAGTTCTTCTGATGGCTAGCAAGGTTAGGGACATACAAATTTCTCTGTGTTGCTGTTCCTCAAAGCAGGAATAGACACAGAAATGGCAAGTCTTCAGGATCTCACAAGAGGGTGACCACCAGCACCTTGAATTGCACCTGAAAGCCAACTGGTAACCAGTACAGTCTATGAAGTAGAGATATCACATGGGCAAACTGAAGTATACCCATAATCATTTACTTGAAGAGGTCTTCAAGGGCAGTCATGCTGAACATGTGACCATGATCCAAACAGAAGGTAACAAAGGCCTAGGTGACCCCAAGAAGAACCCCCTGGTCCAAGAAAACAGGTAATTGCAAAAACTCTCTTGACTATTGGTGCCACTAAGTCTACTTCTTATACAAAACAGAATGCTTTGCATATCTGTTATTCTTTTTCCACTAGAAGTAAGGTTGTTGCCCAGTTCATTCCAATTTGTCAGAACCATTTGTTAAACTGTCACATACACTACATTTAGCAAGAATCTAATCAAAGAGAGAAGCAACCTAGAACTAAGGAGAAATTTCCTAACAGTGAGAACAATCAACCATTGGAATAGCTTGCCTTCAGAAGTTGTAGGTGCCCCATTACTGGGGGCTTTTAAGAAGAGCCTGGACACTCATTTGTTTGAAATGATAGAAGGTCTCTTCTTGAGCAGAGGGTTGGACTAGGAGACATGCAAGGTCTCTTCCAACTCTGTCATTCTATGTTCTATATGTTCTATGTTCTAAGAAGACATTTCTTTTTAATATGTATATATGCTTGAAAGTTCAAACTTCCTGCTACCACTTTTTCTACTTGATTCTTGAGGGTGAGTCCTTTCTAAGATTCTTTCATTGACCGTAAGCCACTGGGGGCATCTGTCTCCCTTGTCTGATCATTTCCTAGGCAGCATCTCTTCCCTCATTTCAACCAAGGTCATTACAACAATCCATTACACTGCACAATTCACTTAACTTATGCAGTGATGTGCTTAAGTTTGGTTTTTGGAAGGCATAACAAAGGTAAGAAATTATAGATAAAAGTGGGATACAGGATGAAGACTTTTACAATAAGACTTTGGAATTAATTGTAGAGATAAGACAGCTTCTTGTGGGCAGTAGATTTTATTTTGGTTTTTATAAGACACATTAAACATAATCAATATTATAGATGACAGGATATGGAATGAAGAAGATATGGAATTGTAACCGGGGGGGGGG
>NW_015388206.1:11358-60854 GCF_001527695.2 Protobothrops mucrosquamatus | reverse complement strand
TATATATATATATATATATTTGTCTTTATTATATTCTTACTCTTTTCCTCCTTTTTTCTTTCACTTTTTACTCCTTTATATCCTTTTTTCCTTTAAGTTTAATTTGTACTGGATTTTACTATTATAGTAATTTTTTTAATAAATACATATATATGGAAAGAACCAAAGCTCAACTATTTAAACTCAAATGTTTTAAATTTTTCTGGCCTATGACTAAAACATCTATTTGATTTGATTAAATGTGTTTTAATCATGATATATGAAATATGCATGTAGTACGTCTGTCTTGATCATTAGTTGTGTATTTGCTCTGTCATGGGTGTCTGTGGGTTGAAAGCCCACAGTGTGTGCTAAAGGGTCAAACTACGTCTACTTTTTGTTTAACGTAGTTAATTTTTCTGATGCTTATTTAAATACTCACCGCTTTCAAATTCAGCCTGGATAAAACTTAAGACCAAGACAAAGAACAGGAGAGCCATTTCAAAAGATAATCCAGAGATCCAAGGTTCCCTGAAAAAAATAGAATTTGTAAAATAAATCAAATAGCTTTGTAAGTATAATGTATCCTAAGTGATGTGTAGATTCAATCAAGTAAATAACTCAGAAGAAACATGAGTATTAAGCATCATGAGAATCTACACCATTGATATGAAGACTGTATAGACTGGAGCTTTCTTCAAGTTACAAGCAGGACCAGATAGGCTTAAAGGGAGAGGCTATTGTATTTTCCATTTCTATCCAGATTTCAGCATCCATGCGGTTGCATTTCAAGATTATCAGTATTTCCCAGATCACTAATTTCGTACCATAGGACTTCAGTCCAGCATTCTCTTACTTGAAAGAGAAGCTCTGTGAAAATAATGAGATGTCTCTCAGAATATGTCTCTCAGAGTACAGAGAAGAGTAACAAAGATGAGCAGGGACCGGAGGCTAAAACATATAAGGATCAGTTGCTGGAATTGAGTATGTCTAGTTTAATAAAGAGGTGACATGATAGCAGTGTTCCAATATCTCAGGGGCTGCCACAAAGAAGATGGAGTCAAGCTATTCTCCAAAGCACCTGAAGGCAGGACAAGAAACAACGGATGGAAACTAACTGAAGAGAGAAGCAATCTAGAACTAAGGAGAAATTTCCTGACAGTTAGAACAATTAATCGGTGGAACAACCTGCCTCCAGAAGCTGTGAATGCTCCAACACTGGATGTTTTAAAGAAGAGATTGGACAGACATTTGTCTGAAATGGTATAGGGTTTCCTGCCTGAGTAGGGTGTTGGACTAGATGACCTCCAAGGTCCCTTCCAACATCATCATCATCATCATCATCATCATCATCATCATCATCATCATCATCATCATCATCATCATCATCATTATTATTATTATTATTATTATTATTATTATTATTATTATTATTATTATTATTATTATTATTATTATTATTATTATTATTATACTGTGCTGCTATAAATCACTATCTCCACAAACATATAGACAAACCTGGTACCTATGTACAATAGAAGCATACAGCTCTGCTTCCAAACTAATATGTATTAGGTGCTAACAATATTGTCGTAGGCATTGTGTTACTTTAAAAAAAAGAAAGCAACTGTGCAACCTTGCTTTGCATTGATCAAAGAGCAATTATGAGTTTTGAACTTTGTCACCATGCAAATAAAAGGCTGACCTTTGGTCAGCAGAAGCAAATAAATATCCAAGGTGTATGTTTCTGGATGAAATGGAAATCAATTTAGTTGATTGGGAGCCACCCAGAGTTTGATATGAGGGACTATAATAATTGTTTTAAATAAACAAATACATTGTACTGTTCTTAGGAAAAAAGAAAAAAACTGATGGGAGAGCATTTGTACCTAGAACAGTCACCCCACCAGATAAACATTACATGAAAGAAATTTATTATAACTACTACAGCAGCCACAGTGACTGGTTTGCACAACATGCTATGATTAAAGTGTAGAATCTGGAGTTCCAGATTGCACTAATCTTCAACCCACAAACGCAACCTCCTCCCAAATTGTAATGTAGAAGGGGAAAATTATTATGGGAATGAATGATACAAACTGTAAATTAAATAGTAAATGTAATCACATGTATTCTCTTGTCCTGGCCAAGGATATCTGCAGGGGGGAGTTAGAAAAGTCAAGAGGGGAGGTATGATAACATGTGTGTATGTGCTACACATATAAAAAAAAAGCCGGACCTTAATATGACTTTGTTTTAACAGCTCCATCCAACGCACAATAATAAAGCATTAAAACCATATCGCATTTGGCAATGATGAGTTTCGGGGTTCATATAACATGTGCATGCCATATTACACATAGCAGTAGCCCATTTTCATGATCATGTTGTAGAAGACATGGTTCCAAACATACAGTATAGCCCTAAATCATATCTTATGCGCTTGTCATAATTTGACTCATATACTTTTCCTAATTGGGCAATGCACTTTTATTTATTTATTACAAATAACTCAAAGCACCAAACATATGCAACACATCTTCCTCCTCATATTTGAAATGTAATTTAATTTGAAATTATGTTGTTAATTAGTTAACTATTTAATTTGAGATTGTATCTTCAAAACTAGCATGATACAAAATAAATAGTTTTCAGTACTAAACATTCACAAAACAATTTAGCATTTAATACTATATTCATACTTTGTTAGCTAATCAGTTTTAATTGGTTAAAAAAGATGACTTTTAATAGTTTTATTTTTTCAATAGCCACTAGAGGGCAGAATTGTCTTCACATATAGTCTACACATAACTTTTTCCTTCCTTCCTGGGATAATCAATCACTTTATTGCAATACAGACAAGAAAAAAATAAATGTAAATAAAGACTCCTTCCACTGTGTGCCCTTTGTGCCATGCTCATTTGGTTGTCTAAGGGAATATATTATCAGCTTTCTCAGTCTCACAACTTTCAAAACACAGAGTAGGTGAGGGAAAATTCTCCCATTAAAAATCAAAACTCCACTTTCTTCTTCAGAGACCCTGAACTATAACTTTAACTTCAATGTAGGGGAGGATAAATAAATAAATAAATAAATAAATAAATAAATATATAAATAAATAAATAAATAAATAAATAAATAAATAGATAGATAAATAGATAGATAGATAAATAAATAAATAAATAAATAAATAAATAAACGAACGAACGAACGAATGAATGAATGAAAGAGAAAGAAAGAAAGAAAGAAAGAAAGAAAGAAAGAAAGAAAGAAAGAAAGAAAGAAAGAAAGAAAGAAAGAAAGAAAGAAACTTTGCAATTTTGCAGAACTGAAAGTGGCCTCACTAGTTAATCTCAGGGATACCTCTGTTCTTTGCCTTCACTGAAGTGGTCTAGGAATATAATTCCAATGATATACATTTCCAATATGAAAATTTATCCTAATATCAAAGATCACATGAGTTTTAAATTGTCTACAATTTTAATTTTTTTCATATTCATTATACCCTCCTCCTTCTATTCCTCATGATTTCCCTTCTGGTATTTACCATCATTGGATCGGTATCATTTATGCAACTCCTATTAAGTTTCCTTAATAAGAAATGAAACTTTTCAAAAATTCCACTGTGTGATTCTGAGATATTACATTTGGAATAGATATTTCTAGCATGCTTGCTGGGTCTGAACATTAGAGACCTACCTTTTTGCAGATTTTTTTTTTCTTCCTAGCAGTTGCTTGTTCCTAACTGACTGTGACAGGAGCACTTACGGTTCCCCTTGTATGTTTATGAGAAGATCTTGTTTCATCAAACCTCATTTGTGGTCTTCTTACAGAAGATTTCCTAACCAGTCCATTTCTTCACTGCTTTTAATGTTTCTTCTTAGTAAAAATCAACCATACTCATAAAATTGCAGACAAGGCTTTTTTTCTTGAGTCTCTAGCTTTTCACATTAACCTTTATTATCACCCTAAATGTTGTACTAATATTCAGTCAGAATTTTTTTTTAAAAAGTAGGTTTAGATAATTATTTTATAGAATCAGGGTCCAAACCAAGGCAAGCTGAAGAATAAGGCAGGTATCACCTGATTTTATATAGTCAGTTTTCATTTTCTAAATGGTAAGGTTCTTAAAGGTTATTTGGAATCCAGATCCATGCCAAGCAACTTTCATTAGTCTCCAATTTAGGAATCAACCCCACAGATGCTTTCTCTACCTTTCCTCTTTCAGGAATTATACCAAAGTGAAATTTGATGCTTCTGCTCACTGTCTGGTATATTTTGATAAGATGCTATAAAACAAACCTCTCAAGAATATTACCCCATTACTGTGCTTTGCTACCTACCTCTTTTCTCCCCCTATTTTTTTTTCTGGCATTCTCCTTGCAGTCTTTTACACAAGTACTCTTCAGAAGAAGAAGAAAAAAGTCTTAGGCTCCTGAAGAGTTGCCAAAACCACTCCTTAAAACTCTAAGTTTACCTCAGATTTGATCTTTGTTCCTTGTCCATTCTGAAGGAGAAAAATAAAGTTTACAAGAGAAATGTTTGTGTTTTCAGTCATAGTTTACTCTGGACAAACCAAATCAAAATCCTCATAGGTGCTTAAAAACTTAAATGATTTTAAGCCACCTGTTGAATTAGGGCTACTTTGGCTGGTTTACAAAATGCCAATAGGGTGGGGACCATCGGTACCTTGGTGAGGGGATGGAGTTCATAGAATGGAGGATGCACCTGGGAAGGTCTATTACCTGGTCCACACTCCAAGTAGTACTTAAGGGGTTGGTAGGAGAAACATACAAGCAGTCATTCCTAGATTAGAGACTTACTGGGTTAGACATGCCATGCAACAGTGCCCATATCTCTTGCTACTTTAGGAAAGTCGCATTTACATTTTTTAAAAATACACATGCAATTATTTTTGTACTTAACACTGGTTTTTGTGTAGTGAACTTAAGAAAATTATTATTTGTTTTTAAAACTATCTGAAAACCATGGAACTCATTCCAAGTAAATGGTATGAAGATACAGGGGTCTGGAAGAAACTATGATAATTTCACAATGATATTGCATTACAAAATCTGTGGCATTTACAGAATGTGAAGATGCATGCAATGTCACTTCCCTCCACAATAGACACTTGTACCTGAAAAATAGAATAGAATGGTGGGTATGATTCTTAGCAAAGTGAAATTTTGATCCAACTTCCTTATTTGTTAACAAGAACAAATGTAAATGTCCAGGGAGTGATGTTTTCATTCTGGACTGTTTTAAATTACCTAAAGGATTTATTTTCTGGCCTTCAAGTATGGACTTTGTTGCCAAGGGTATTTCCCAGCAACAAAAATCTTTTATTTCCTCCTTTGGTTAAACAATCTTTTATTGAGATGTCTTCCTCTTGCTAAGATATTGCCCAATGACTAAATGCTGCAGGCTGTTGATTAACTGCTAAGCAAGGAAACAAAAATAAACTTAGAAAACTTAGAACCCAAAGTAAACTTTCAATATACAGCCTACCTATTGGCTTTAAACAAATGTGAACCCAAGGGCACTTATCTGAGGTGGAATTTAATGTTCTCTTTCTGATGACTGACTTTTTTCTTCTATTATAAGCCCTACAAGGGGTTAAACTCTGCTCCAGAAGTTTGGAGAAATTTCCCAGAACAGATTTGGTAATTACTCTTGATATGGTCATACTCCTCCTAAAAAGATGATATATCACCTGGTAATTCTGCACTCAATGTTGGTTCTTGAACAGAAGGTGGAGACTGTAGTCTTGATGATCGGAGTGTACATATTATAGCTTTGCCAGACTTTGGCTGGTGTGCCAGTTATGGCCCTACTTGTCAGGCCCAGCCCAAGAACAACATAGGACATTCCAGACAAAGTTCAGTTCTTCAACTGCTCACATCATATAGACAGAATCTTGCCACACTAAACCTATATTACTCTAATCCTAATAGATATACCCTGAAAGATCCTAGGGAGTGGTTATCCTAAATCTTTTCCTCTTTCTCCAATTGGGCACCAAACTGTGCTGTCCCTTGTCTTGCTTCCCTTGGAATATGCTCCCTTCTTCCTGGGAAACTCTGCTTCACTACAGTCCATTGCACCACCTCCCCCTTCGTAGACACAATCCATCATATTACCTTATGTTAGATTATTTCAATACACTCTACATGATTAAAATGATTTGGAAGATGCAATTGGTTTAGATTGTGGTAACCAAACTGCTAACTAGGAAATCTATTATTGCAGAGCTCTGCCAATCTTAAGGTTACCACATTGATTTCCAGTAGACCTCTGGACCCATTAAAAGTGCTGATTATATGAAGGGCAAGGATAGCTTCACCATACATGATTTTCCATTCCAGTCCAAGTATCAAAAAAGCTCAACTTAGGTTACCTCTTTCATAAAAGCCAAAAAGAGCATAGACCTGAGATAGGCCTTATCCATGGTAGCCCCCATATTATGGAATATTCTGCCCCCAAATGTAAGCTTGCCTTCAACTAGACTTGCATTTAGAACATTTCTTTTTCAATGCACCTTTGTCCCTTTAGCTTTTGCTAAAACCTTCTCTCCTCTACTGCTTTTGGAGGCTTTCCCATAATATAGGATGGAACAACTACCATATTCCTAGAAAAAAGCAGAGTTAGTGCTTCCAAATCTCCACAATATGCAGCTTTTTTGTTTGGTACACATATATCTTACCTGTCTGTCTGTCTGTCTGTCTGTCTGTCTGTCTGTCTGTCTGTCTGTCTGTCTGTCTGTCTGTCTGTCTGTCTGTCTGTCTATCTATCTATCTATCTATTCATCTATTGGAATGTGTGTGTCTGTGTATCTATGTGTGTGTGCAATATGTAAATCTATCTTAGAATTTAGCCCATATGAAATTAAAGCTTTGGCATGAGATTCCATGGTCTGAAATATTCAACAGGTAACCATGAAAGAAAACTAAAGATAGCATCTCAGCATTGCTATCCATTGCTTATTGCAACAGGGAAAAAGTGAGTCGTCCAGTACAAAGAGAAATTTGACTAACTAATATAAATCACGGATGTGTATCAAACTACAGGAACTTGTGGTATAGACAGACTTAATCTGAGCAAGTAAATTTGCATGTTTGCTCTTTTACCACCTGGCTATTCAGTGGTTTAGAGTATTTTTAAAAGTCTTATTATTCATGTAATAATTTATGAGAAAAACATGTAATGCTGTTCCCAGCCTTACTTCTGCTATTACTAAACATTTAATAGAGTTGATGGAGTATTAAACCTATTTGAAACTGGTAATGTAACCAATTTCTTCATAGTTGATCTTAATTTCTGCAAACTGAGATCTTTTTGGTAGTATCTCATTTGCCATTCAAACAGTAGGACTATGCAAAACTCTGTATTTACATCTAAAAAAGTAATTTTTAGATGTGTGCGAATGTGAGTGTAACTTACTTAAAAATCAAATCTTTAAAGTTGCAAAACCCTATCCCTTTAGGAAATGTCATTATAAACACTCTAAAAACATATACTTTGAACTTCATGCTAATTTTTTAGTAGAACTTTAGAAGAAAGCTTATGGCTTTCTAAAAAGTTTTTCTTTGTGTAAGTATTAATTCTAATACTGAAAATGATCAAATTGCATTGTGGGTTAAAGATTTATTCCAACTTCTATGATATCAAAAAACAGCACAATACTTTCTATTGTTGCTATCAATCAGTAACCTCTGGTTACTAATGAAACCAGAGGTTTAATCAAACCCAGAGGAATTTTGATATTTTATTCTACGCATCACAACCTTTGCCTATTGTAATTTTTTTTTTAACAATCCATACGAGCTCCCTTGGCTCTTGAAATCAACTGCATAATTATTTGTGTTCTGGTTAATGGAAGTTCACTCTGAAGTGTCTGTTTGTGTTTTCACAATGTTAATGCATGTTTCCAGGGTGCATTTTCCAAGCATCTCCTTGGAAACTGAGGCAGACTCTAACAATTCTGTACACAGTAACTGTTGACTTTTATTGGACTAAGACTAAAATTAAGTTTTTTATTATGTTGAAAAGGAATTAAAATTGAACATATAAATTAAACATATATAACTGCCAAGGAAAGGAGGATTTATTGGACACAAAATTCTTATAGTGTAAAATTCACTTTTTCATCCTAAATTATATTTTAATCCTAGATTACATTAAGTCTTGTTACCAGAAAATGAAATCCCCAATTTTTCATTATACTTGAACATCACAAAAGACCCAGATACGACATCAGTGGATTTGCAATTTTCAGCCTTTTTATTTGAAAAATCCATATATATTTTCAAATATATATTGGACTTTGAAAGCTATTACAAACAAACAAGATAGATGTTTTAAGCATAATAAAGGTTTAAACTTTAAAGTATCCATTTTCCTTGTGATTTTTTTTAATTAAAACTTTAAATTCCTGTGTTTTGCAGCTGAATATCAATGTGCTGGCTGGTGAGATAACTACCTTAAAGCATAGTTTAATGCCACTCTTCATAAGTTGAAGCTTACCTGTAAATTATTATTCTACATCATGAACCTCTCTTAGTTGACCAATAAATCAATATTATGGGTTATCATGTCATTTATAAGCAGGAAGTATGGGTTAGGTCACATTGTACGAGTATACAGGTAGTCGTCGGCTTACAACAGTTCACTTAGTGATCGTTCAAAGTTACAACAGGCTGAAAAAAGTGACTTATGATCATTTTTCACACTTATGATCATAGCAACATCCCCATAGTCACATGGTTTGCATTCAGATGCTTGACAACAGACTCACATTTATGACGGTTGCAGGGCCCTGGGGTCATGTGATCCCCTTTTGCAACCTTCTCACAAGCAAAGGCAATGAGGAAGTCAGATTCACTTAACAACCGTGTTACTCATTTAACAACTGCAGTGATACACTTAACAAATGTGGCAAGAAAAGTCATAAAACTCACTTAACAAATGTCTCACTTAGCAACATAAATTTTGGGTTCAATTGTGGTCGTAAGTTGAGGACTACCTGTTTTTAACCTAGAAAATCTCACTCATATGTATGGGCGTTAAGCCTGGCTGGAATATTTTTTTTTCTTATTTAAGTGTGTCTGTGCTCTTGGGTGAAAAGGTAGGTATCTTTCCAATGATCCAGACAAAGAACTCTAGAAAAGTGGTATTTGCAGTTCAGGTCAGAGCTTTGTACTGGCATCATTAATTATTTGCATTAATTTCAAATAATTTTGGAAAAGATTTGTGTCAACATTCGCATATAAAAAGGAGAGATAGAAAAATATGCTCATAATAAACATAAACATTGTGTTCTAGAAATTAATGCCTTCTGTCCTTTGCCCCAAGCCTTGACATATATTCTTTCTAATTTGATAACAGCATTTTAAATACTGACATTCTGATTGTAGTTTAATGGATGAAAAATATTTTAGTTGACTTATAGCAGTCTTCTGCAACCTGCTGACCTCTAAATGTGTTGCATCACAATTATAATTTGGGGTACATTCCCAATGGCCCGGCTATATGGGAATGACAGCATCTTCAATGCAATGTATGTGAATAGAGAAAACTGAAAAGGCTAAATTGGTTTTGATAAACAATTTTTTGAAATTAGGAAATGCTGAGTCCATATAAGTACTCCTTGTTCCTGCTTCAACTGTATTCAGGAAACATTTCCTGGAGTGATTAAAGAACGAAAAGATAAGAGACCTGAAACTTTTTTTAATCAGTCAGCCTATTTTATTAATTATTTTATTACAAGGCTTAAACAAAACCAGATAATAGAACTGCAAGATATACAGTAGTTGATTATTTAAATCCAGCTATAAGGCTGAGAATCAGATACTGTATGGATGTTCAGTAGGATGATTTAACATTATAAGCAGAAGCACTTCTATCACTCCCCTGGCTCCTTGCAATTACTGTAACTAGATTTCTGGACAGAATGACCAATTTTTTGGGTGGCCAGTGATTGCACAAGAACTTAATCAAAAGGTGGAGAAGTGAGACATTTTCCTGTATTTCAGTTGGAGGGCTACTGATGTCATGCAAGCTGATGGGCCCACTGTTTTTCATTATATTTTAATGAGGTGGATTCTTAGGTTTTGAGGAATGTTTTGAAAAGCTTAGTAGACCTACTTCTTCATTTTTCCACTAGAAATTAGCAGGAAATCATATTACCAATATTTAGTGATTTACCTTGAAAGGGATGGTAAAAATGTTTTGGTGCTTCATCTGTGAAAAATGTCTGAGGCCCATAAATTTCAGTGCACTTTTTCTGATAAGATTATTATTGTTGGAAAACAGGACATCTAGTTTTTCTATGAAATATGTTGTACACATAGCGTGGTCTGCAAAATTTATTTGTGTGACTTTCAATTAAATCTGTACGGCTCACAGCAAAATTAATAAGACCGTAAGCCAGAGCACTGTTTCAAGATCAATAAGCCATTCACACTGAGATTCGGACAAAAAAAGTTAAGTTGGTGGCAACAAGGAACATGTTAAAAGGAGTAGGGCTTCAATTGCCTAGATACAGCTACTGTCTTGACATTTTTAATCCTGCCTCTGTCACTTATGTACACTGTTTGTCATAAAATTAAAAGTCTCCATCACAGGTTGTCAAAGCATGGCTAAGTCAACACAGATATTACACTGACAATGTTAATGGCTTATTTACTCATTGTAAATAACCTTTCTTTGCTATAAAGTTCTTTCAACAGCTTTAACCACAGCTTCTCAGTCTTTTCAGACACTTTGGAAACACAGACATTTGATTTTATTTCTGTGTTTTCCAAGGAATTGATATTTTTTCCCCACCTTGTTTAATATACCAGGCTAGAGACCAAGAGACGGTTAGTTCTAGTTCTGCCTTAGCCACGAAAGTGGCTGAATAACTTTGGGCCAGTCACTCTCTCTCTCAGCCCAACCCATCTTGCAGGGTTGTAGTTGTGGGGAAAATAAGAGGAAAGAAGAAATATTAGGTATGTTCACCACTTTGAATTACTTGTAAAAAAAATAATGGATTTGAGATAAGTAAAATAAAATAAGAGTTGTAAAATAAAATCCAAATAATAAATGAATTTTAAGTGGCACCATTTTTAAAAAAAAAACACAACACTTTTTGCATTTTGTTTTATTCACTGCTTCTAAGCCTAAATTTAAAGAAAAGGTGCTCCTGAGAGTGAAATAAATGGGCCTGATGCTATGTTTCCCACTGGAAAAGTAGTCCTTTTCTAGCACGGCACTATGAAATACACTTAAATGATTTGTGTGAGGTAAACAGTATTTTAGGATCTTCAAAGCCAAAAGAAAGAAATACATCCAAATAATGAAAGAATTAACTAAACCTAAAGGAGTGTTTGCTATTCTTTGTATGCCAGACTCAGAACATCGTGTTTTCGAAAATTATAGAACATATTCATATATTTGGGTGATTCAGAGAGAAGGATTCTTTCTTTCTTGGATAGCTGAGGTTCTCATATGTCCATAACAATATTACTCTGAGCAGAACTTAATATTCCTATTTTTTTAAGTTCTAAAGCCTTATACATGGAACTGGAATTAGAATGTTTATTCTCTCAGAATTACAGGTTGTCCTTGACTTACGACCATTTGTTTAACCGCTGCTCAAAGTTACAATGGCACTAAACAAGGTGATTTATGACTGGTCTTTGCATTTATGACTGTTGCAGTATTCCTATGATCATATCATCACAAATTGGGTGCTTGGCAAACCCAGTGTCCTAGGGACCATGTGATTGCATTTTCAATCTTCTTAGCCACTTCAGATAAACAAATGGGGGAAACTGGGTTTGCTTGACAACTGTTGCAAAAAAGATTGTAAAATTGGGTGTGGTCACAGGATGACTCACTTAATGACCACATTGCTTAGTAACAATGGGTCCAGTTGCAATTATGGCCTTAAGTCAAGGATTACCTGTATGCTTCCTGGAAGTAAATCTACAATCTTTGATATAACTCACTTCTAGGTAGCTACATTGACAAATTCAGCCTAAATGAATACAAAACTTGTGTGAAAACTAAGTTGCCTTAAAAGGCTAGTAAAGATTTTAACAGAATATTAATGCATTTAGTATTTATTACTTTGTCACAAATTTGAAACCTGGTGTCTAGAGAGACGTTAAACATCAGTCACTCATTTGCTTTGATGACTTGCAGAGGGGAAGTTGAAGGGATGCCTACTATAGCCATAATGCAGGGGTCAACAATAATATTGGACTGTAGTTCTAGTTATATATTACTTCTGATACTATTCACTAAATATGGTGAGACCTGGGAATCAGCGTATTTTGAGGTTTATAAATCAAATCCTAAGTGCACATTTTGCAGCCCAGATTAGCATGTAGCTTACAAAGAATTTGGCTATACCCCGAACATTTTCCCAAATTCTGGTTACGAAATGTATGCAAATACAGTACTTGCATCAAAATTCCTCTACAACTGATAACTTTGCTACTTCTCCATAAATGTTGTTTGATGCAAAATGGTTATATACAAAATATTGAAAGTAATTACAAAAAACAGCTCTGGAACAATCGTAAATATTTCATTATA
This sequence comes from Protobothrops mucrosquamatus, assembly GCF_001527695.2. Classification (NCBI taxonomy): domain Eukaryota; kingdom Metazoa; phylum Chordata; class Lepidosauria; order Squamata; family Viperidae; genus Protobothrops; species Protobothrops mucrosquamatus. Next base: position 48,290 of record NW_015388206.1, on the reverse strand, counting down.
CTGTATGTACAGGCTGATCCTTTCTAGGAATTTTTTGAATGTGATCTCCAAAGCTTTAGCACTTGGAAGTAATTTTTATAAATCTGTTTTGTTTGGGGCAAGCTTAGGGGGATTTTGATGCTGGTTTTTAAGGACCATATTACAAGCATCAATGTAATTTCAGCTATGAAATACTGAAGAAGCATTACACACTATCAAGGCTTAGCTGAGCAGAGTAAATTACTGATCCAAATCCTCTTTTTTTCAATCCTCCTATTTTTTTAAAAAAAGAAATCTTGAAGCACTTCTCTCTTTGTGTTTCTCAACTCATTAACAACAGTTGGTGCAATACTGAATTTCTTAAGAAATGAATGTTTAAAGACCTCCCCTTAGCTTCAGCTCTGTACATCTGTTGAGATTCTTAAAGAAATTATCAACCTCCCAAATGCATACAGCAATAGAGCTATTGTGCATATAATTGTGCAGACACCTATATGTAGAAGATATGATTTATAGTTTGCACAATGTTATTGTGCTATTTTTTGTAGCCTGCATAGTGCTATTATGCTGTAATCCATAGCCTGCACAATGTTATTGCCCTATCAATGGCTTCATAATGGCAGTGAGGGATAGTAATGAACAAAGAGAGAAAGAAAGCACAACTTCTCTGGATAATATTTGCCAATTCTGTAAAACAAATGTGGATACCAGAATCAAGGCAGGACAAGATTCTAGGGTCTTCTTAATCAGCGGAATTATTAGGAGGCACCTTATTTTTGAACTGGGTTGGACTCGATGACCTCCAAGGTCCCTTCCAACTTTATTATTATTATTATTATTATTATTATTATTATTATTATTATTATTATTATTATTATTATTATTGTTATTGTTATTGTTGTTGTTGTTGTTGTTGTTGTTGTTGTTATTCATCAGATGAAATTTGTACTGCAATTCCAACTCTTCTTAAACCAAAACTTTTTGCTGCTCTTGTTTTGCTATTACATGAGAATGTGAATCAAGAAATCAAAATCAGGAGCTTAAATCAGAACATCAAGCTGATATTTAGTGCCAGTTATGGCCCTATACTCTAGTTGCCTTCCAGAAACAAAATTAAGTTTAGGAAGACCACAGCTCTGATTTTCTACAGGAAGAGGCATTGGGTCTGCTTATATAAGTACGTATGTATGTACGTACGTACATATGTATGTATGTATGTATATATGTATGTATGTATTTCTTTATTTAATATAGCAAATTTATATGGCTGCCTATTTCAGAAAAAGTGACTCTGAAGAGTATATAATAATCAATGAATAATAAACATAAAAATACAGTTACTATTAACAAATGTAAACAACTGCAAGACACAAAAGAGAAAATAGATGGTAGTTCCAGCCAGGCTAATAGGGAACTAGGTATGTTTAGCCCAGGGGTCTTCATACTTGGCCCTTTTATGACTTGTGGACTTTAACTCCCAGAATTCTGGGTGTTGAAGTCCACAAGTCATAAAAGGGCCAAGTTTGAAGACCCCTGGTTTAGCCTAATGAAGAGAAGACTTAGGGGGTCACATGATAGCAGTTTTCCAATATTTGAAGGGATGTTACAGAGGGGATCGATTTATTCTCCAAAGCAGGACAGCAAGCAATGGATATGAGGAGGAATTTTCTGAGAATGAGAATGATTAATCAATGGAACAGCTTGCCTCCTGGAGTTGTGGGTGCTCCATTGCTGGAAGTTTTCAAGAAAAGATTGGACAACCGTTTGTCTGAGATGATATAAAGACTCTTACTTTGGGCAGCGGGTTAGAGTAAAAGACCTCCAAGGTATTTTCCAGCATTACAATTCTATATCCAGAAGGGATGATCAAGAGTCATCAAGGGGCAACACACAGAGAAATGCTAGATTTTAGAGAAGAGCTCCTCAAATGTCACTTCCAAATCTCATAGCCGAGGTGCAGTGAGACTGCAGCAGTCTACTATTAAAGTGCGATTTGTTGTTTATAATTTGTCTCCCTGCCTGTTCAGCTTTGGCTCTTAGGACTACAATAGTTCGGCATTATAATTCATGTCCTCTAATTATGGCTTGTGTTTTGACTTGGTTAAGTTGATTTTTATACAGTGCGAACAATTAGGCTTAACTTTAGGATTGCTTTTGGATCTAGTTTTAGATTTTAGTTTTGGCACAATGCAATAGGAAGTTTAATAAAAAAAATTTAAAAAAAAATGTGTAGAATTTGGTAAATTTCCTGCAACTGTACATTTCTATTGCATTCCGCTTATATCAAAAATTTAATGGGATTTCTAATTTCCAGCTTGAACAAAATTCCTTTAGATGGTTTCCAATAAATCTTCAGCCTAAGCAGCCTACTGTAAGTCTTCTTTCCAAGTGATAAATTACTACAGAAATTAGTTAATGAAAGATTCACAGTGTTTGCTGCTGAAGGTCTTGGCAACATTTGAATGGCATACTGGGCAGATGATTAGGGGACTGGAGGCTAAAGCATATAAGGAACGGTTGCTGGAATTGGGTATGTCTAGTTTAATGAAGAGAAGGATGAGGGGGGACATGATAGCAGTGTTCCAATATCTCAGGGGCTGCCACAAAGAAGAGGGAGTCAAGCTATTTTCCAAGGTGCCTGAAGGCAGGACGAGAAGCAACGGAGTGAAACTAATCAAGGAGAGAAGCAACCTAGAACTAAGGAGAAAGTTCCTGACAGTGAGAACAATTAACCAGTGGAACAACCTGCCTCCAGAAACGGTGAATGCTCCAACACTGGAAGTTTTTAAGAAGAGACTGGACAGCCATTTGTCCGAAATGGTATAGGGTTTCCTGCCTGAGCAGGGGGTTGGACTAGATGACCTCCAAGGTCCCTTCCAACTTTACTATTATTATTATTATTATTATTATTATTATTATTATTATTATTATTATTATACATTTGAATGGCATCACTGTAAAAGGGACAGGACAAAAACAAAAATATTTAATTGATTATAATCCACTAGATCCCATTGCAGTACAACTGAAACATGACTTTAATCCACATTAAGAAATATATGAGTGAAATAAAATAATCTCTCATGTATGTTCAGAATTCGAGCAAATATCCAAACATTGGTTAGCCGCATGCTGACCTAAGCTGCAAAATATGCACTTAGGAATTGATTTATGACCCTCCCCCCAAATACATTGATCCCCAGTTCTCAACAGATCTAATGAACAGCATCAGAAATAAAATATTACAGGATCTGCAGTCCAATAACAATTGGAAAGTTACTTGCTGACTCTTGTATTATGGCTATAGCAGAGACCACTTCAACCTCGCCACTGCAAGTCATCAGAACAAATGAGTGGTATTTTAAGCCTTCCCAGACTCAGATTGTGACAGAACAATAAATACTAAACACAGTAAGATTCTATAAGTATCTCTATCGGCCCTGGAAGGCAACTATTGTTTGAACACAAGTTTTTTATTCACTTAAGCTAAAGTGGAGCTACTAGAATTGAGTTCCTTTTATAGGCTTACCTCAAGGAAGCATAATTGAAATGTATGCAAATACCTGCATGAAAAGTCCTCTACAACTGGTGAGTTGTTACTCTCTCATAATTATTTCTGATGCAGACAGAGTATATACAAAAGAATGAAAATAATTAGATTGATAATTGAACAATCTTAACTATTCTAATATACATACAGGCTGATTGTTTCTAGAAATTAATTATGAGCTCTGAGCCTTTAGCACTTTTTCAAAATCTTTTTTGTTTTCTAATTTGGGATTTTGTTGTTGCTTTTAAGAATCATATTACAGACATCTATATAATTTCAGGAATGGAATAGTAAAGAAGCATTACTCACTGTCCAGGTTTAGCTGAGCAGAGAAAGTCACTGATCCAATTCTCTTTTTTTTTCCCTGGACTAACTAAGTAGGCTGGTGCAATACTGAATTTCTTAAGAACTGAAAGTATTTAAAGACCTCCTCTTAACTCCAGCCCTGCACATCCATCCACCTGTTGAAGTTCTTAAAGGAATATTAGCCTCTCAAATGCACACAGCAATAGAGGTGTCACGCATATGATTATGCAGGCATGTGTATATAAAAAATATGATTTGTAGCCTGCACAATGTTATTGCTTTTCCAATGGTTTCATACTGGCAGTAAGGAATATTAGCAAACATTGGAAAAAAGAAAACACAAATTTTCTGGATAATATTTGCCAATTCCATCGCCGAAATTTGGACACCAGAATATAGAGTCAACCCACATGAACTCTACTATTTTTGATATATTTATTTTAGTTATATATCAAACGTGTATGGCTGCCATCTCACAAAAAGTGACGCTTGACAATGTACAGCAATTAATAAAACAATAAACATATACAAAGAGTCATTATTATAAATGCAAAAAATCACAAGGCAAGAAGAAATAATATATGTTAAATTCCAACCAAATTGATATCCAGAGAAATTATGACACTGAGCTAAGAAATGCAGATGCCTTAGAGTCATCAAGGGGGAATAGACACAGAAATTCTAGATTTTAGAGAAGGGCTCCTCAAATGTAACTTCCAAACCTCATAGCTGAGGCCTAGCAAGACTGCAGCAGTCCAGTACTAAAGCATGATTTATCGATCGGTGCCAGTTAGTTCTGGCTCCCAGGATTACCATAATTCTGTATTGTGATTCATCTCTCCCGACTATGCCTTGGGTTCTGACCTGGTTAATTTGCTTTTTATACAATACGAACAATTGTGCTTGACTTTTGGATTGCTTTTTGAGCACATTTCCCTGAACTACTTTGTCTTTCAAAGCAAGACGGGGCCAAGATGTCAAAAATAGCTTGAATGGATGCATGGATAAGTAATGGATACAGAAATGGGAAAGTGCTATCTCGAAGAATGTATCTATATTGTAAAGATACCCATACAGGTGTGTACCTTAGTTTGAGATTTCAGTGCCAAAACAAATATCATATCAATAAATTGGGAATACTGTTATTCTCCAGACAATTGTTTTCTTTTTTATTAGAAATATATAAAAATAATGATTTTGTTATTGCAAATAAATAAAATATGAGATAAAAAATACTAACAGTTTTTAAAAATTGATGTTCATTTTTTAAAAAGCTTTTCACATTAAATCCATGATTCTCTGAATCTTATTATGGGAAGGAGGGATATAGTTATTCACACACACATATCTGTCCATATATACATACTACGTAAGTTCATTGCTGGAGGGCTATTTTGAATTTTCAGAGAATTGGATACTGACCCATAAAGCCACATTACATTATAAAAATTGCTGAAATATTAACATCCTATGAAAGCACAACCATCAATCATACAATGAATGCTACCACAAAAAACAAAGCTAAAGAAATGTCCAGTGATTTTTAAACCAGAGATATCAGCAGGGGATGGCTTTAAAAAAATCAATATGGCTGCTGAAACCATGCGATTGAAGCCCTCTCCTTTTTTTATATGTGTTCTGACTCGTGCAAAAAAGGGGTGGGGCTTCATTTGTATGATTGGCCGCCATCTTTAACTTTTTTTTTAATCTCCTTCCTACTTTTGTCTCGAAAGCTATTTTTCAGGTTGGGAAAATAAATGTGGGCAAATGATAGTCTAACATAACATATTACAACAAAAACAATGTGTAATATATAATAGTAGATTATTACAAGCTCTCCATCTAGAATGGCTGAGACGTGGACTTCAGACTGTTGTGTCATTTGGCTTTATAAGAAAGAAAAAGAACCGGATTGGCAAGGATTTTTCTGAAACAGAAACTTCTCATCTGTTTCCCGTCACAAGAATGAACAAAAGAAAGATAGTTTCACTTTATCATAAATCACATGTCCTGTACCTTAAGCTTAAGAAGGAGCTATAATAACAATATAACAGGTTTTATGTTTGTCTTGAAGATATACTTTCCACAATTAACATCATTAAGCATGTGAAAGATTGTCATACATACAGACTGAAATAGAAGATATTTTAGTTTTAAATATCCTTTAAGTATCCAGCTGATTTTATGTAGGCATGCATTTATTTATTTTTAACTCTCAAAACTATAAAATAAGGAAAGGTAAGTGAAATCAAAACTTATGATTATTATTCTATTTAATAGCTTTTGTGCACAAATTATTTCTTTCATGAAAATGACCATTGCAGTTAAAAGAATGTAAGTTTTAATTCCAAAGCAACATTTATTGCTTATTAACAGCATTCTGACTTAATGCTCATTCTGTGGCTGACAATAAGATCTTTTTTCTCTTTTTCTATAACTTGGAGAACTTGAGTTTTTAACTTATATAACTTTTATAGAAGGAGTAGCACATTATCAGTTTGCCCTGCTATTATTTATAATTATAGGTAATCCTCAACCTATGACCAGAATTTCCATTGCAAGGCAGTTGTCAAGTGTATCACATCCTATTTTACAAACTTTGTGATACTTGTTAAGTAAATCACTGCAGTTAAGTGAATCACGTAGCCATTAGGTGAATCTGGCTTCTTCCATTGACTCTGCTTGTTGGAAGCCAGTTGGGGACATCGCAAATGGTGATCACATGACACACACACACACGGGACACTTCAACTGTCTTAAACACTGTACATACCATTTGTCAAGCACCCAAATTTTGATCATGTGACTTTGGGACTGCTGCAATGGATGTAAGTATGAAACTGACTGTAAATCGCTTTTTAAAATGCCATTGTACATTCAAATGGTCACTAAGTGAATGATTGTAAGTCGAGGACTACCTGTACTACATAATTTATCATAAAATGGCTGGAAAAGATGTTAAACAAATTGTTACCCTATCCAGGAGTCTTCAAAACTATTTGCAGTAAGTTATTTCCCTTATAAAGATTCATACATTTATGTTCAATTGATCTTGAAAATATGACATTCAGAAAAAGAATTAAACAATTATAGTTTAAAAAACTTAGTGTGAGGGAACAGATTGCTTAATTGCTATTTACAGTTTTTTTCCCATCAAAATGTTATCACAAGACAATATTACATACAATATTGATTTTATTTATTAAGAACTGATATTTTCCATCTTGGACTACATTTTTCTTCAGCCAGTCCTCATCATTTGTTTTTTTAACAAAATTTGCATTTGATGAACACTTCAAACAGATGTGGTCATCTCCACCCCTTTTTTTTAAAAAAACAGCTTACTATATAAAAAAATATTATAGGTGTAATGGTTAAGGTGCTGGCCTAGAAAGCAGAGGATTTCATTCGAGGCCTCACTTAAATATGAAAGCCAGCTGGGTCACTGGGTTATCACTCTCTCTCAGCCCCACTCAGTTCCCAGAGTTGTTGTTGGAAAATAGTAAGCAGGAGTAGGTATGTTTGCTGCTTTGAGTTATAGATATACAAGTGTGGGATAAAAAAGATGGGATAAAAAATATAATCCTCTAGTGAAGCACATGCTCATGGACCTTGCATGCTCTGAGGAAGGTGAGAGCTATCCCAGAGGTTCAACCATACTGGACAGGTCTCATCTGAGGATCCAGATGAAGTTATCTCTCCTGTAAACAGTATGGGGACATATAACTTACAGAAAATTAGACTGTATCAGTCCTTGCTTGGGTCAACTAGGACTGTGGTCAGTGTTGGAGATCTTGGACATCAGGTGACAAGTGGGCTATAGGACTCAGGACTATTAGCTGAGCAATCAGGAGCAGAAGCAGCAGGACTATTGAAAGAAGAGTTGCTTACCCATCGCAAATATACAAAGACTGAAAACAAAAAAAATAACAATTTGCTATTACAAATCAAGACCAGTGAGAAGAGGATATTTGAAAAGAATGCACCAGTTCTAGAAAGAACTACATCCAGAATCAATAATAATAGGGCAGGGGCTAGCATATCAGTATCAATTTATAATATGAAATAAAGTATTTACAGAAATAGAATTAGAAGAACTGCAAAGGTCTGCCCAATGTAATAAACCCTGAAGTCTTGCTAGAAGTAGCTCAGACAGAAGAGGAAAATGAGGAGTTGGTAATAGAGAAAGCCAGCATTGCTAATGAACCATTCTCATTCCCAAACAAAGTACCTTCTTCTCTACCTTCTCCTCAGAAAGAACAAAGTCCTGCAATTGAAAAATAAGAGGAACTGAAATGAAGAATAACTGAGTATCTAGAATAGCATAAAAATAACAGAATGAAGTAATCTGCTTTAAACAAAAACAAAAAACCCAGCTAGCCAAAGTATTAAAAGATGCCAATATTGTAATATCAAATATAAGCACTAGCTCACTGCAAGAAACAAACCAAGTGATGTACAACACAGCTGCAGTTATAACTGAAAATCCTGGATACAAAGCAACCAATAACAAGAAAAAAACCTAAACTATGCACCACCACTAAAATGGAAGACTGGGCAAGAAAATAAGATCAGTATATTAAAATCAGATGCAATCAAGCTACAACAGATGAAAGAAAAAAAGCTGAAAAGGAAGGAAAGACCAAATAATATCCAATCCAGAAATAACAAGAAGAGACAAGGGAGATCAAGTAAGTCCTGGAAACAGTAAAGCAGGAAATAACAGGCGTAGCTAAGAAAATAGGCAGGTACAAAGCTTGAATTGCACCTTTCAGCCAGAGTCTCCCATTTTAGTCTAATCAGAAAAGTTTCTACCAATTCATCAATGGAGTGACTGCAACAAACCATCCAACATCTGACAAGAAAAAACAGTGCAGTTCTGGGCACAATATAGAACAATACAAAGAAATACAACAAGAATACAGCTTGGATAACGGAAGTGGAGAAGGGAAAAAAGTTGAAATAAAAGAACTTCTAATAACAGCAGAAATGGTAGAGAAAAGGGCAAGGAAGATCAAGAACTGGTCAGCACCACATGAAGATGAACTGCATAATATTTGGTTGAATCATCTGGCCAGTCTGCACTCACTCATTTCCAAGCACTTTAACAATATATAGCAAGGAACTGAAATTGAAGATTGATTAACATCTGGCAAAACCTACCAGATAATGAAAGATCCAACAAAGGGGGCAGCACCAAGTAGCTACTGGCCAATTACCTGATTACCAACATTAAAATTGCTAACTGGTATGGTAGTAGATGCAGTCCAACAGCATCCAGTTGAAAACAAGTTATTTCCACCAAAGCAGAAAGAAACATCAGAGGAACAAAAGATCGGTTCTTAATTGACAAAATGATTTTGGAAAACTGTAAGAAAAGGAAGACCAACTTGAATGTAGCTTGATTGATTACAAGGAGGTATCTGACTCCCTGCCACATGATTAGATAATCAAGAACTTAAAAATAATAAGAGTCAGTAAAAACATCTGAAGCTTTGTGAAAAGACCAATAGCATAATAGAAGGCACAATTGCTAGTCAATGGTAATATGTATTGGGAGAGGTTAATATCAAGATAGGAATATTTTAAGGAAATTCACTATCACCACTACTGTTTGTCATGACATTGATTCCTCTGTCAATGATACAGAAGAAGTCAGATATGGCTATCAAACATAAAAAACATCTGCCAGCCCCTTTACACTGATGATTTGAAATGGAATCACTACTTAACACTGTCCAAATATATGGCCAAGATTTTGCACTGGAGTTTGGACTGGCAAGCAAGAACTGGTGGGATCACAAATAGAAAAAATAATAGAAAATAAAGAAGCTAATGTGTTCTAGGACTTTAGAATTCAAACAGACAAGCATCTGCCATACAACACTGCAGACATAATCATGTTGATAAGAAAAAAAAGTTTGGATAATGGATATTGCAATACCTGGAAATAGCGAAAAGAATAGAAGAGAAAGAACTGGGGAAAATCACAAAATACAAAGACCTGTTAATAGAACTAGAACAACTGTGGCAAAAGAAAGCAAAGATAGAACCCATAGTAATAGGTATCTTGGAGCATCTGGAGCATCATTTGAATATCATTGGCATTGACAAATCACCATCAGTCAATTGCAAAAGGCAGCTTTACTTAGAACAGGTTACATCCTACAACAATACCACAAGTCTTAAAAGGGCCAGGTTTGAAGACCCCTGGCCTATACTATTTACCACACACAGAAGACCAAAGTCCCCTGGAGTGCATAACCACAGTTGCAGAATTATTTGTCTCTTTGCCATTAAATATTATCAGAAGAATTGTGCCCAAGGCTGCATTTTACTAAAGTGTCACAGTAATCTTCCTGAACTATTTAGTTTAGCTCTTTAGATTGGACACTTCATTTATGCGGCAACTTGAAGAGAAAAATGTTGACTTATTGCTTGGCAGCTAATTTATGGTGAGTTGTAAACTAATTATGAGTTCTTATCATGAGGGCTAGGACTTCAAGCTACAAATTCAGATTTCAATAATTACTATTACTCTTTGAAACTGAATTACCAGGAAACAACTATTAATATGCCAGTAATTTGAGAAATTAGGAGACTATAGCAAGTTGCAATCAAGAACTGTCTATCTTTCTTTCAAAAAAATTTGGCTTAAAATTTAGCATAGTGTGAATAAATGTAGACCTCTGGTGTGTAATTGTGTGTGTGTGTGTGTGTGTGTGAGAGAGAGACAGAGAGACAGAGAGACAGAGAGACAGAGAGATGCATACAGTGTTAGACATCTCTTAGAAGCCTCAAAGCATTATTTAAAATAAACAATTATTGTTTTTATTGTTATTACTATTTAACATGGTTACCATCATTACTAAATTCCAAATCAGTTTAAGCTAGGTAGGTTTTACATTTCTACAGGAGCATACGTTACATCTATATATGTGTATTTATAATTTTAAATACACACATGCACATAGGCAAATATATTACAGCAGAGCTTGATAGCTATACCTGCTTTCTATCATGTAGACAAATGTATTATGTCTAATTATACTACAAGATGGAGATTAGGTAAATGGTAATTTTGGTTATGAATCTAAAATGTACTAAAAGCCTCAAGTTGATCAAGAACATAAAAGAACACTTGTATAAAATAGCTACTGGATGTTATATCCAAAAAAGCTTCTAGCACAGCAAGTTCTCACAGTGGAAATTAAACTGAGGGTCAATTAAGCCCTTCTTTTTGAATGAGCAAGATAAATGGATCATCTTACTCATGAGACAACACAATAATTTAAGAAAAGAAAATGAGTAACTTTAGGAACTGGGAACACTGGGATAATTATAACCAGCAGCTCCTATACTGCCAGCTGCTGCACTGGAACAGCCTATATCAGATATCTAAGTGCCCTTTAATAAAACTAAGATGGCATCCAGTAAATGCTGATCTGCAATCACTGTAATTTGTGGGACTGAATTTGTAGCTCCTGGTGATTATTTGAACCTTTAGTGATGCAAGCTGGTTGTCTGTCTAGTTGCCTGTTTTCAAGGGGAAGTCTCAGTGCATCATGACATTGTCACACAAATGATATGATTATGTAATTAGCATCATTCCCATTTTGAAGACTGTTGCCATTAAGAAAGTCACATCATTATGCACAATGACATTGTGACATGGTTGTTACTCATTCCGCCATTACTCCCAGATTCCTAAGCATACTGCTAAATCTTAGCAAATTTCATTCCAGTAAAGTGGACATGAGAAGAGATTACATTACAAAATAGGGTGGAGAAAGAAGCTAATACAAAGTGGTAACTTTATCTGCATAATCTAACAGGTATCTCCATAGGTTCTCTATATAATATGAGCAAAGATATTTTGAAGGCAGTCAGTCATTTTTACTGGAGTCTTCAGGATTGACCAAACAATAGATAGTAACTGTGGCCTTTGCTAAAAGAGAATAAAAAAGAGAGGAATTAGTTTGATATCCTCTGAAGTATCCTATGATATCCTATAGGTCTTTTAGAATAATTGTCTTTACACAAAATTGACAGAAAAGAAACCTTGATAATGGAAATTCCTATCCTATGTAATATTTTAGATTTTTTTTTTTAAAAAAAGACTAATTATTTTCTGAAACTTTATATTTTAATTATATAATCTTACTGTCTTAGCTGATAAATATGTGCTTACTAGTTTTTTAAAAAATGTAAACTATACCATCTTAAAGTCTCAAATATTTTTTTTTCACTTTGAACTTTACCTTGGGGGACCTTGGTGCACTCTCAGCTTGGTTGTTTTCTTGCACTAGTACTGATGATGTTATCTAGTTTGGGTAATGAAATATCTAAAAGAAAACAATCAAGCTCAGAGAGGACCACTCATTTCAACCCTGAGCTACAATTATTATTCTTTATTTGAACTTTATATGAACAGAAGATAAGTAAGGCCATGGCTGTGCTATAGGATCCATACAGCATAAAAAATTTATATTGACAATAACAGAATACTATTATTGCAAGAGTTCATACAAGGGTGGGTAAATACAAAACCATAAGAATTATTGAGAAGCAAAATATTATCATCTGTTCACAACAATATGAAGTCACAGCTGGTGTTAGTCTTCATATGCATTGAGTTCTTCTCAAGAACCTAAGTACAATTGAAAATGTCTCATTTAAATAATAAATAGACAATTTAATGCCCTTCAGAGGCCTTAACTTTCATTAGTTATGGAATTTATTGTCCAGAACAGCTGATAGGCATCAGAGTGCTTGATTCTGATAAGTTGCTGCAGCCTAAATTCACTTGTATCCAAAGACAAGCATACCATATCTTGTAAACTCCTGATGACTTACTAGATGACAAAAAAGGGTCATATTATCTTTTTGTTTCCAAGTAGGCCAGATTTTGCAACCCAGCTACAATAGATCTATTTGATAAGGAATGAAATTTGAAGGGAATTTGGGAGTCAGAATTATTGCTATTTGCAGGGCTTTTTTTCTCATAGAACGCCCAGAATGGAGTTCCGGCACCCTTTTTGGATGGAACCTTGTAGGGTAGGCAAGGTGGGTTGTATGACGTGTGTGAGTTCTGGCACCTTTTTTTTTTTTTTTTTTTTTTTACAAAAAAAGCACTGGCTATTTGTATGAATCAAATGAAGGACTTTTGAGTCAGAGAGGTAAAATATTGTACCTTCATCAGAATTTAAAGCACACTCATCTTCATTTGCTGAATTTCTATTATCATTTTGGGTATGTTCCTCCAAACACTTTTGACTAGTCGATGGCATTTCTCCTTCAGGACTTTTTGAAAGAATGTTAAGTGATGCTTTAAAAAAGAAAACAGATCCTTACATTTTTATCCATTAAGCATTGATATAATATAATAGAATTACTGTATCCTGATGATTTTTTTTAAATGTGGGAGCAAACCATACATATGCATATATACACATTCACACATGTACCAATACAGATATGTCTGTGCCCAGACATACCATGTATGTCTTTGGAAATATCCATTTGGAATATCCATACTCTTTGGAAATATCCATTTTTGCCAAACCTGGCAGCAAAAATATGTCTAATAAAGGCAGTACCTAAGTATATATGTGCTTGCAAATGTAGCTTTTGTTCTAAAGTATCAGGTGTCTACAATTAAACAGGACAATCTAGGCTTATATATATGTAGGCTTGTATCTATAAAGGCCTGTATATGTGCATTACATTACAGAGTCTGACAAGATAGAGTAGTTCCCTGTTTTTAGCCAGGTCTAAATGATATTCCATCTTTGACTCTGCACTGTATGGCACTTCTCCAAATTGAGCTGGTGCACAACTTGAGGGTGCTTCTGGACTCATGGTTCCTGCTCAAGGAACAGGTGGCAGCTGTGGCTAGGAAGCTTTTGTACAGATTCATCTAGTGTGCCAATTGTGCCCTTTCCTGGACCGGGACGCCTTGCTCATGGTCACTCATGCCTTGGTCACCTTTACATAATTTAGATTGTGATCCTTTGGTCAGTGAAAAGCTTTTTCTAAGATTCATGATTGAAATAAAAAAAAGCAAGGTCTGATTTCAGACCTGGAGAACTGATTGGTCCATCAAATCTGTATACCACCAATTTCATTAAACTAAACATATAAACTTATAAACAGCTTTCAAATTTCTTTCCTGACTGTTTTAAAAACATTGACATCCCTTTATTTTCCAACTCTTGTAGAAAACAAAAAGAAAAGATTTAAAGAGTAGCATCTGTGGGATTAGTTACAACTGTGCCCAAAATACAAAATTCCATAAATGTAAGAAGTTTAAAGAGTCCCTTCTGTTATTCTCAGTAGCAGAAAAATTGGCCTCAGTCACCTAGTCTGAGCCTAGTCAAGTTATTGTTTGTTCAAGACATCACATGTTATACATCTCCATGTAGAATGGTAACATTGTGAAATTACTACTTCATTATTACTTAGAAGAAATGAAATAAATATGACATACCAAAAACAAACCTTTGAACCCTGTATGTCAAATCAAAAGCTCATAGAGCTTACTAAATGTAATGAAACTAATACTTAAGTAGTTATTTCATATAAAAGAGAAGAAATACTTCACATGAGCTTGACTTTGAGTATTTAACAGTGAAAATTAATTCAAAATATTTCCCTCCCTCTTATAGAAAGCTTCAAAATGATTTAGAACTTTTCTAAATTAAGGACAATATTGACTCTGGTCTTGTGTTATTGCTTTGGCAAACACGGATGTAAGTGCTCTGCCTATTCAACTAAGAACTTGGTTTGCCTAGAATATTGAATGGGTGCAGTTACTAAGAATACTTAAATGCATCATAATTTTATGCAATTTGGAGGATCACATCTATGAATGCCATGACTCCAAAATCTCTTCTCTCCCCTCCTTCTCCTCCTCTCTTCTCTCCTCCTCCTTTCTTCACCTCTCCTCTGTTCCCTTTCTTTGACTAAGAGGCCTGCTGTTTGGGGATTTTAGAATTATTATTTATAATTTGGTAACTTCTAAATTAGAATTCTGTAATGCTAGGTGAAGGACTGTTATTGAAGATAGTTCAGAAACTCCATTGATCAGAAATGTGATTGTAAGTAACTTACTGTTGCCAACTGCCCAGAACATATTGTGTAATTATTGAAAAAATTGCATCAATCACCAGCTCTTTTTGAGCTTAAAATCAAGCTATTGTTGTAATATTGATTGTGAAAGTCCCATGTAGTTACATCCATAATATTATGGTAATACTTTCACCACTGCAACCAGTCTCAGGGACAGAGATTTTGGATTACTGATGCTCTGGATGAGGTGAGAATGATGCCCATGAAGAACAGACCCTTTGTAAATTCTGCATTCTATATATTCCCTTATATGGTCCATGTTATTCTTTCTGCCAGTGAAAATTCTTGTTTTTCAAGAATAAAGTCCATCTTATTCTACCAAATATTTGGAAAATTATTTTCTGGTCTGTTGTTGCCTATGCCTCATAGACATTATCTTTTTGATATTTATTATTGTGTGACTTTTCTTATTTCAGCAATATATTTGTTGACCTTATTATTTACGTAAACCTACACTACATGTTAAATAATTGGCTGATCTTATTATTTAACTTAAACCTACACTACATGTTAAATAATTGGCTGATCTGCAATATTATGGTGTTACTGTAAATAAGCATGGAAGTCTGCAGGGACCAAGGAAGACAAATGATAAAACATGCATAATGGCATTGTCATATAAATGCTGCAGCTTTTGTACTTTCATTAAGCTGAAAGTATATAATGGTGGCATTTATATGAAAATAACACAATATATATTCACATTTTAAAATAATTATGGTTTGCTGTAGATGGTGCTATATCCATGTTTTGTCCTTCATTTAAAAATTTAGTTTTGAAGGCTCCAACAATAATTTATGATTTTACTTACCAGTCTTCCTTTGTCTTAGTTTAACAAGAATCAAAATAACTGTGACAGCAAAAAGTAGAAGTAGAACAGGAACTGGTATCGCAATTGCCAATATATTTTGTTCACTGTATGAAGATCTGAAAACAGATAAATTATAAAGGTCCAGAAGATCCTTTACCAGAATTTGGAGTTTATTTATTCATAGTCCAGCCATAACAATGCATCAATCCTGTCAGACAAGGAATTTCAGCTGGTGTCCAGGAGAAGAGTCTTCTCTGCTGTGGCTCCTGCCCTTTGGAACATCTTACCTGTCCCGTGGATGAGATTGGCTTCTGCCCTCCTGACCTTCTGTAGGGGCCTGAAAACCTTGGTCAGACAGTTGGCTTGGGGGCCCAAAGGTGGGTTTAATGCTGGAGGTGGTTGATGGACCAATAGCAGATCCCACTTACCCTGTGAACACCTTGTTCCTCCCCTCCCCATCTTTTTACCTTAACTTATAATTTTATTGCTATATAGATTTGTATTGTTAATTGCTTTTAACTATGTAAGCCACCACAGTTGCTTTGGGGCAAGATGGGCAGCAAATAAAATTAATAAATAAATAGTCTAGATTAAGACATATAAAAATAATCAAAAGTTAGAAGAAAAGCCTGAAATAGTTAATAAGGCAAGGAAGGAACCAAATGACTTCTGTAAGCCATATCTATTGATATTTTGAAACCTTCTTGAAGTATGTGGAAATTGGCCAAATATAAGAGGAGAATTGGTATCTTGATCATAAAAGGACTTAAATACATGTTAAAAATTTATCACATATGCTGTTAAAATGTCTATTGTACTTTTAGTGTACTACCAACCATCAGAAAATTTAACTGTTCTCCTGATGCAGAGGACTCTTTATCAATCATGATGATTCCACCTAGCACTGAGGAAAAATGTAGATGATAATATTGAATGCTCTGGCTTTTAAGAATTGTATCTGTGCCTCTTCATTCTATTTTTTGTGAGGGGGAATAAGTGGTTACCTCTTCGAGCAAGTGAATAGAAATTGTAACTGGTGGGTTAAGACCACCTGGAAACCTCTGGAAACTTAAACTGTTCCAGAATGCAGCAGTGTGAAAAGCGATGGGCCTGTGACACCCCTGTTAAATGAACTACCTTACATTGGTTGCTAGTTTGCTTTTGAACCTGATTAGAGGATTAGAGTGTGATTAGAGGATTAGAGTGTGATTTATGAGGGCCTGCATCACCTACATCACCTAGTACAGCACATGTTGTACTTTAACAATAAAGGTTGATTTGATTTGATTTGATTTGATTTGATGGACTTTTCTTGTGGTGTTAACCTAGTCACCTTGATCCAACTGGCATACCTTTGGCACATCTTTGATTAAGCAGTGCCATCTATAGGGACCTAGGTAGTGTGCCTTTTCTGACAAGATGCCAACGCTCTGAAATGTGGTTCTCCCAGAGAGGGCAATATTTTTTATTGAATTGGAAGAACAGTTATTTTTTACCTCAGTTTATGCACCTGATGGCATTTTGGAGGACTTTAAATGCCTGATTCTTCTTTCAGGCTTTGGGCTAATCCTTAACTTACAACTATAATTGAGTCTGAATTTATGGTTGTAAGTTGATGTGATCAGAAGTAATTTTCTGCCCTTTTCAGAGCAGTAATTAAGCAAACTCTGTAGTTGTTGAGTGAACCTATTCATTTGAAAGAGGAAAAAAAATGCCCCAAACCTACAAAAAGCATTACATATTATGGTAATGCATTATAAGCCTCCCAGAATTGATTGGATTTGGGCCACATTTAAGCCAAATAATATTCATATTTCACTTTTTTATTCCCTCTGTTTCCAGTATAAGGATTTACAGGTAGTCCTTGACTTACAACCACAATTGGGGCCAGAATTTCTATCACACATTGTGATGGTGGTAAGTTGAGGCACCCACAGGACCGGGCCTGTTTTTACAACTATTTTTATAGTGATTGTTAAGCAAAACACATGGGCCTAAATCAGAATCCATTCTTCCAAATGGATGTTTTTCATAAATGTGAGCCGGTTTCCAAACGACTGCAACGCAGTCATGTGATTGTGAATGTGTGTGTGTATATGTGAGGCAATGCAACATTTTACAACAGCCAGAAGTGCTTTATGGGCTATAAAGACCCATTTCCGTGGTTGTTGCACTTATAATTATATTGACAATGATTGGGTCTCAGTTTCAAGCACCTTGCATGGTTTTAACTAGTGCTCTCCTCAGTGTTGTACATTAAACAATATCATGGTCAAAGTAGGAATTAGGAGAATCACATTTACATCATAGTATAGAAATTCTCCCCAGCTTGATGCCATCCAGAGTTTGTTGGTGCCAATGTCTAACCACCAGGTTTTTGCACTAAATTAGAGCAAGCAGATGCAGACAATCTGAAACAAATATAAGGAAGAAGTGGAGAGCTCAGATGAAGGGGCAGCTTGAAGTCACTGTAAAGATCTGGCTGTTCTCCTATGCCTTGGGCCAGGATGGCTGAAGCCCCCTTTGCAGGATGTGGGATGTTATTGGGTGCCAGGTTTATCATTTTTTGTCCCCCCCCCCCCTTTTCTTCTGTTCTATTTGGTTTTGCTGTTTGTTGTCTGATGTTTTGTGAGCCACCCAGAATCATTTGGAATCAGGTGGCAACAAATCAAAATAAATCAAACAACCGGAAATATGCAAGAATAAAATTAGGAGTCAGTAGAAAACATTAAGAGCTGTTCCACTGGCACCTGTCTTTTGTGCATGATGGAAAACGTTTTTCTTTTTTTTTAACTCATCATTAATGCTCAAAACAAGATTATTTAATTGATCAAAAATGACCTTTGAATGAAATGGGAACTGCAAATTTGTTTGGTCATAGGAAGGTATAGCACCTTAGCTTTAAAACACTTAATTGCCGCAGGGATGCGTTTGTTGCTCTATATGTTAAATATGTAATTATTGCATTGGAGACTTTTTAGGCATGCAGAGAAAGATCTGAGGAGTGAAGCTTCAAGGAAGAAGATGACTGGAAATAAATGCCAAGATATTTAAAGGCCTTTACCTGCTCAGTTCAGTTGCTGTTGATCTTCCAACTGTGGGGATGATTAGTGTGCTGCAGTGTAAATACATCTTGGTTAGAGCATTATTAATTTCTAGTATTTTAGGTTGGCAATAGGAAGCTACTGTGTGAAGCTTGTGTTGCAACTCTTACTTGAGATACACACAAGATTACCCATCATTAGCATATAGCAGAATGGAGATTTTTTTTCTGGCCAAGGAAAGGGGGTGGAATTCAGCTTTATTAAGAGCCTGAATAATGAATACCATTGATATAAAATTAAATAATGGGAATGGGAGAACCCTTTTCAACTGTTAGAAATTGGAATAAGGTCAGTCCATTTTTCACTATTTGAGTATTGGATCTGCTTTGCAGTACCTTCACGCAACATCATAAATAGAGTAGAGTGGAGTGGAGTGGAGTGAAGTGGAGTGGAGTAGAATAGAATAACAGAGTTGGAAGGGACATTGTAGGTCATCTAGTCCAGTGGTTCTCAACCTTTTTAATGCCGCGACCCCAACCGGTCGTAAGTCGAGGACTAAACCGGTCGTAAGTCGAGGACTAAACCGGTCGTAAGTCGAGGACTAAACTGGTCATAAGCCGAGGACTACCCAACCAGTCGTAAGTTGAGGACTTTCCCTGCCTGGGAGCACCGCGCATGCGTGGTTCCGCCCCCTGCGCTGGCCCAGGCGTAGCTGGCAAGCGGCAGAGACGGAGCAGGCCGACCACCAGCTGGCCCAGCCCAAGGGAGGTAAGGCACCCACCGGAAAAGGGGGGAAAATGGCGGACAAAAAAAATGGCAGACAAAAAAAATGGCGTACAGTCTTGCTTGGCGACCCCCATGAAATGGTCGATCGACCCCAAATGGGGTCCCGACCCACAGGTTGAGAACCACTGATCTAGTCCAACCCCCTGCCCAAGCAGCAGACCCTACACCAGGGGTCCCCAACCTTTTGGGCACCAGGGACTGGTTCTGTGGAGAGAGATTTTTCTGCGGACCGGAGGGTGCATGGTTTTGTGTGCTGCCTGCATCCCACGGATGGGGCTTTGCTTGTTTGTGCGGACTGGTTGCTGGCATGCAGCGCCCAGTACTGGTCCACGGACCAGGGGTTGGGAATCCCTGCCCTACACCATTTTTTTTACTAATTGCCCAAACATGCAATCAGTAGCTACTAATTTTTGCCACAACCACTCATGAGGAATTGAGTCAAACTCTGCTTTCAGAGTGATAAAAGAAACAAAAGAAGTAGTCTACTTCATAAGAAGTGGTGCAAAATGATGCATTGTTCCTCAGCAGAAAAACCTGTTCGGAGATTGGCATATTCCACTGTTAAAAGTCTTTCTTGAACCATCCAATCAACAAGTTTATGGTTAAGAAATTTGCGTATACTTATTGGGAAAATAAACTGGATGGTAAGATGATGATACAGATTATCTGCTTTTTGCTTATCTTGTAGCAGAAACCACATTTTGTTTTCTAACTGAAATGTACATCTCCACCAATATAATAAGACATAAGAAAGGAGTGCCATCTACTGGCTCTTCTTTAATTAATTAATTAATTAATTACAACCCAAGAATTATTTCCAATTTTTTCTTAGATATGATATGAACAAGTTAGTTTTTGGTTAAGTTGTTTGAGAGAATAGATATATGAATTCCAAAGTTTAATGCATTTCCCCCCCTGCTTGTATATTCTAGTAATGCTACTGTATTCCAGTAATGCTAGTATATTCATCCTGCTGGTATATTCCAGTGATATGCTATAAAACACTAGTACTTAATATATTGGTGTATAAGGCCATCTGTGGGAAACCTGACTTTCAAATTTTTAACTAAAATATAAAAAATATATCACTTATATTTTCTTAACATTTTTGATAAAAAATTGAGAATGGGCTTATTTGTAGATATATGGAAAATATGAGTACTTTAAACAAGTATTACAGTATATACTTGAGGACAAGTCCATTGATGGATAAGTTGATCCTCATATATACCCTTATTTTAGGCGTATTTTGACACCTAAAATTCTTTGCTTATCCATGACTATATGTGGTATATATTTCAGGAGAATATTAAAATATATGAGACAGCTCAGCATTGTTGATTATGAAGCTGAATTTTAAAAGTAGCACAAACTAAACCTCAGAACTTTGGGCAGTATTCAGACAGCCGTGTTCTGAATAGGCCTACTTGAAAAAATAGAAATAAATTGAATCCAAATCCAACTATTTAGTTACACCAGTGTGGGCAGCACTTAAATAATATGTTTCTGTATTTGGGTTCAGCTCTTTCTTATGCTATTCAGTCCAGTTTTTTTTATTTTTTCTGGATCTTAGTTTTCAAAGGATCCTGGTTAGGGATGTCTAGTTTGGAGAAAACTTGTGATAAAATGTTTGAAGCTTACATTTCAAAAACAATTCTTATCACTAATGAATAGAAAATGTTTTAACTAGAAACCATCTGTGCTCATTAACTATACCTTTTTTTGTAGACTTCATCTGTAGATGTCTCATGCCAGTATGAAGGTGTAGTCTGTGATTCATATATAGTTTGGGTATCATTTAAGATATTAGAGAAAACGGATTCTGTTTTAAAAATAAAATAGAATAATGTTATAGCTTCAAATTCAAAATGTTTCTGAATCAAAGTGAAAACTTTCTTGTTTTTTATATATTAAAAACCACCCTTCCATCTGAGTAACATTATTTGGAATTGTTAGAAACATATCAGAATTGCAGCTGACAGGAATAAATGTTGGAAACATCTAAGGGGCCTTCTAATTCTTATCTTTTGTTCTAGAAAAAGCAGTGGTAGAGGAATATGACAAACACTATGCAAAGGCTATTTGCAGGTCTCCCTATCTCCCGTCGTCTTTACTTGTCCACCAGATCTAACAAGGAAAGTGTGATCTAGGTCCCTTCCATTAAATAACATAATCTTGTTGGATCCCAGAATCATGACTTCTCTGTGGCAGAATGTACTCTCTGGAGATTAAGATAGCCCCAATCCTGTTAGCCTCTAACTTCTTGCCTACAAAGCAAGTATTTTACCAGTGATTTTCAGCTCTTGCTTTAACGAACATTAAACATTCTGGACTGCCCATCAACTGTACAAAAGTTAATGCTAGTTAAACAACATTAACAGGACTGCAAGTAGAATCTCACATAATTGGATGTTTTGCCATTTTTACAGACAAAGGATCTTTATAGAAAAATAATTCTAATAACCATATTTATATAGAGAGAGATTTTTCTTTTGGGAAATTTATTTTAAAAGTTTTCTTTTTTCCTGTTTTGTTAAAAAAATGCAAAGTTACCACAGGAAAAAAGGTCAAATTCAACAGTTTTATCATTTATGAATTTTAGATGGGCCTTTAAGATAAGGAAAGCTATATGTCTTGACAAGTTATACTATGCTGAATTTGATAATCCCCTCAGGCAAATTATAGTCAGAAGAGATTTTGGGAAGTTAGTATTAAGTCTATACATTTTCAAGGAATTACAGGTGAACAGACTTTTTTCAAATTTGCATATGATTCTATATTTTGGGAAGCAGCTTCATTTAATAATGGAATTTTGTCTGAATTATGAGTAAGAAAAAAACTATTATTGCAAGCACAAGCCCTTGACTATCTTGAGCTAACAGATAATCTGAACAAAAGAAAATGGTTTGAAGCATATATTAAGTGGAGACAAATAGAACTACAGAATGCTCAAGCTACTTAACATTAATTTAAATCAAGTATAGGCTGTTCTTTGTTGATATATATGCATTACAACCAGCTCTGACAGTTCCACTGTTACCATTGCCATGCCATAAGCTACCAAACAGTTGATTGGCATTTTAGGAGTTGTGGCTCAGCTCTGCTCTCAACCAGTCACAAAACTGCAGGAAATTTAATAATCAGCTCTCAGGAACTGAAATCTACCAAATGAAACATGAAAGAATAGTATACAAAAGGGTTGAGATGAGAGATGGTGGATGGTAAGAACTGTGGGGGTAAAAGTGAGACATAAAAAGTCAAAAAGAACAAAGATATTGGTAGGACGATTTGTCCAATGAGCAGAGAGAGTCAACCACGTTAACTCCCTTCCAAAGAATGAGGAAAATCATCATGGGGAACATGCTAGTTGACAGTGTACTTCAAAGGAAGAGCAAGAAGAAGCACATTTTGACTCCAAAAGCCATCAGAGGAATTGGATAGCTGATGTTGCAGACCTTATGCCCAGGTGCACCCTCAATTTAAGCTGATGGGTGATGATTAGAATAACATATTTGCCTGGAGCCAACAGCATGGAGTCAGAAAATTGGATAAGAATAAGGGATTGTACAATGAAGAATCAGTTTCCTTTCTTCATTTATTTTTCTTCTGCTCCTTTGCAGTTTTCTTTTGTGAAGTCACAATTAGCTTTTACAGTTTTTCTGTTAAGGCTTACCCTCCACAACCTGCAGTTGTATGGTTTTTACACTTGCATTCTTGTCCAATTTTCTTGTCCCACATACATAGACTCCAGAGTCTTGACTTTTCAAATCATTTATAGTAACACTGAAAGTTCTTGAACTATTTCCATTTGTCATAATAATTTGATGACTGTGCTGTCTATTCTTGCTTTTGCCCACTATGGGAAAACAACCAGTATGGGTCATCTTGCACAAGAAGGTCTTCATTTCCAGCCTGGGAGTTTCTGATGGACATCGGAGCTCCACTGATCCAGTCAGCTTACCCCAAACAATTTGAGGGGATTTGGGCAAATACCGGCCTGTTTGGAGAAAATAAACCATCAGAACTGATTATGTATTAATTTTCCTATCAGCTAAAGCAACTAGTTCAAAGAGTATTTAAGTACTTTATTTGCTAAAACAAAGTCAAAGGCATGAAAGATAGCAACAAAACAATTCCAGTTATACATTCCAAATGCACAGCAAGAGGAACAAATAAATTAGTATGCCTAACAATATTAATTGCTAATCAGTCACAGAAACTCTTTTAACATTTTTTCAGAGTCTGGGCTTTGAACAAATACCATTAATTTAAATCATTCTAAAGAGTTGTTGCACTTTGGGGGCCAGATATCAGAGATGTTTAGCTATGTCAAACTGCTTCAGTTTCAATCACTCCAGATAGTTTGGATTTTGATCATTTTGATCATTCCCAGATGACTCAAATTGGAATATCAAAAAGGCATGAGCTTGGAGATAGATGAACAATTATTATTTAAGATCAGACAAGTAAGATAATACCAGAGCAACATCTCTTTTATTTATTTGTTTGTTTGTTTGTTTTTCCAATTTGCACCTAGTTTAATTAGTTCAATAGTTCACAAAGTGCATTAATTCATTGTTTCTGCCAGAAAATGTTGTGAACTAAATCAAACATTACAGAATCTTATCTCAATGCCATCTGAGGGGTTTTTTTTTGTTTTTTTGTTGCCCCCAGACTAAAATGTTTGATCCTGTTCAGTTCTGGTTTGTTCAAAACAAAGCCCTAAAGATAAATCTATCTATTCCTTAATAAATCACATGACAACTTCCCAATCTTGCAATATAAGTCATTATAATTTATTTGTTATCAGTGCTTCTAACCACTCAGGCAAACTCATTAATAATGACTTAATACATTCAAATATTGAGCTAATAAATTCAAATAAATAAATAAAATTAACAGACTCACTTTGTGATCTGGTTTTATGCCCATCATTACCAGACTGTGATAACCTCAATATATCTTTTTAATAACTTTATTAGTAACATACTGTCACATTTAAGTTTACATTTTTAAGGACTATCTCATCCCAGTCATTTCTGCCCATTCTTTTTTGGCTGCTGCTTCACACTGCTGGCTGATAGTCAAGTGATCATCCACTAGGACTCCAAGGTCCCTCTCACAGTTGCTGTACTTAAACTTTTGGTTTTTCCTGCTTAAATGTAAAATTTTGATTTTCTCCACATTAAAACTCATTTGGATAGGGCCCATTGTTCAAGTTTGTCAAGATCTTTTTGGATCCTGAGCTTGTCTTCCAGGGTGTTGACTATTTCTGCCAGTTTGGTGTCATCTGCAAATTTGATGAGTTCCCCTTCTATTGCCTCATCTAAGTCATTAATGAAGATATTGAAGAGTACTGGGCCTAAGACAGAACCTTGTGTACCCCATTGCTTACTTCTCTCCAGGTAGATGTAATAACATTGAAGACTACTCGCTGAGTATGGTCAGTCAGCCAGCCTCAGATCCATCTGATGTTGTTGTCTATCCCACCTTTTTCTAGCTTATTAAGCAGCAGGTTGTGGTCTACTTTGTCAAATGCCTTACTGAAGTCTAAGTATACTATGCCCACAGCATTTCGCTGGTCTACTAATTTAGTCACTTTATCAAAGAATGAAAATAAGATTGGTTTGGCATGATCTGTTTTTGACAAACCCGTGCAGGCTCCTGGTTATAACTTTATTTGCTTCTAGTTGTTCGCAGATCTGTTTTTTTATTATCTTTTCCAAGATCTTCCCAGGTATTGATGTTAGACTGATTGGTCTGTAGTTTCTTGGGTCTGGTTTTTTTTCATTTCTTTTATGCTTTTTTAAATAAATCCCTTGAAGCATTGTGAACTGTACTTACAAAAGTCTAGCGATACACATAAACACAATCCAAATGTGTAACTTTACTATTGCAATTAGTAGTATGTAAACATGGTTAAATATGGATGTCACCTGGTTCAAAGAGTATAAAGGAATTTATAATTTTGTATAAAATAATTTCTTAAAAGGTAGAGTTAGTACTATTACTCAATAAGTTGCTTATTTTATACCTTTGAAACAAGTGACATCTATATTTATCCAAAATTAAGTTTATTAAACACTAAATATTAGTAGTACTAACTCTATTATTACTATATAATTTTGTAATATTTTAGTATAAGCCATCAGTAGCGTACACATACCCTTTGGAGAAGAATAAATTTATGATATTTACTTACCTTCTAAAATTGTTAAATTCACTCTAGCATATAAACCATTATATATCTTGCCAATGCCACATCTATAATAACTGGAATCTGTCTTTTTCAGCTCTCTTATTGTCACTTGCAAAATCCCTTGTTGAGGGTTGTTGTACATTGACACTCTTTCTTTGTAATTCTGATCAATGAAAGCATTGCTAGAAATGATAGTTGGACAGCTTTTATGTGGAGATTCCTTGCACAAAAATTTTCTGTCATGCCTATTCACTGATGTGGTTAAATAATAGCATTTGATTGTCACTGATCCACCAACATGACTTATCAGTAGCTTTGGTCCATATAATGTGCTTGAAACTATTTTGAAGAAAAGAAGAAGGAATGCAGTTAGCACATTATCCAAAAAAAGAAAGGAAAGATAAATACAAGATTTACAAGAAAGTATTTGAAAGAAAATTAATAATCTTAACCCAGATCCAGTTAATAAATTAATCAGATAAACCCTTAGTAATCATGAATTGATAGTACATATATTTATTTTCAGTTTATTTGATCTTAGAGAACAAGGATTTATTCAAAGCCAAAATACTTAGAACATAAGGTCATCTAAATGGTTTTACACTATGCTAATACCAGTCCTTCATGACATAATCATCCTGTTTCTTTTCCAACCCAATTCATGCTGGAGAGATCTCATAATAGGTCACTATTAGTCCTCATTGTACTAATTAATTCTCATTGTAAACAATGTCCAGGCAAAATTATCATGAAGGGCATAGTTTCCATTATTAAGGTACTATAGAAGGATCACTTTGAATGGATCACCATTTTGGGAATGCTGTAATAATCTCTGGGCAGTATTCTGAACTTAGTGATCTATGTGCAATATAGTTTCCATGTATCTTGATTACTGATTAATAGAAACTGTATGTATTATTAGATCCAGGATGTTCCTGAAATGCTGAAATGGGTTGAACCACAGTTACTTGGTCAATTTTGGAAAAGAAAATGGAAAGGATGGAGAAGGGTAACAATTCTAGTCTATGCCACATGTTGCTTATTACACTTATTGCCCTATAATTTCATTTGACAATAAGTACTAAAGTAGTACTGAAGTCAGTGGGACTATCTTATATTATTGCAACACTTCTTTTACAAGAAATTATAGTAATACGCATATATATTTAAATATTACTAACTAATACATTAAAAGATAATCAACTAGCAAATATTTAATTATTTGAAAAAATCCAACAGAAAAAAATTATAGTTTGCTAAATCTTAGTTTATTTACAGATTCTTTAATGTAAATATAAATTTCTGGAAAAATCTAAGAGCCATTTTATTTAATAGTAAGATAAACATTCAAACTTATAGGAACTGGTTTAAGAAGAATAAAAGCTGAGGTGGATTCTAGAAATAGCAATGTATTAGCTATATTGATTAAGGAATCGTTTAGTCCATAAATTAGCCAGTTTGGTCTAGTGATTAAGGCACCATGCTAGAAAGTAGGTGACTGTGAGTTCTAATCCCACCTTAGCCATGAAAGCCAGCTAGGTGACTTTGGCCCAGTCCCTCTCTCTCAGGCCAACCTACCTTTCCCTTGAAGTGGGGAAAATAGGAGTAGGGAGGTGTATTTTGCTGCCTTGAGTTATTTGCAAAAAAAGTGGAAAATAAATAATAAATAAATACATAAGTAAAAGCTTGAGTGGTTGATATATATATAGAAATGGTACACCACAAAGAATGAACTCCCAAAATTAGTTTAGGAGTTGCTTTTCCCCCATTGCTGTTTAAGGATGCTATGAGCTTGTCTTATTCACAGAATTATCCAGACAAGTCATCTTGGTTTTTTTCCTTACTTGTTCTTCCCTTATTTTCCCTTCCAGTGAAAATCAGTTAAGAAGAAAATGGCTGAATATACTATACCTGGTACCTTTTGATAGCGCTCTATTTGTAAGAATCCTACATCTAACGGCTGAATGAATTAGTGTCATTAGTCATTCTTTCCTAACATGTGAGGGAAAAGCTAAGGAGATAAAAGTTCTGGCTACTCACCATGTATCACAGTGAACAAAAAAAAGATGATCAGCATCCTGCTTGAATTTAGAAATAGTCAAGAAGAAAAATATCTGAATTGAATGGTAGAAACAGAACAGATTCCAAGCTGTCTTGCAGTACCTGATAGAGATATAAAAATCATTTCACTTATTAGAGATCAGAAAGAAAAGAAGTGGTGCCCCATTCTGAAGACCTGTAGTTCAATTTTTCTCCATCCCCAGAAACCTCTGAAATTTGCTGCCACTTTACATTAGAAACCATATGAAAACTACAGTATACAAAAATAAGCTTAATACTACTTTGAAAAACAAAGATTTCCATCAAATTAGAAAAAAAGAGAAAATATTGGGCTTTGCCATCCATCATTTTGCATCATTAGATTACCCACTGTGCCTTTTAGTCCTATTGACACCATTAAGGAGAGGAGAGAGAGAGAGAGAGAGAGAGAGAGAGAGAGAGAGAGAGAGAGAGAGAGAGAGAGAGAGAGAGATTGATTCAGTGAAATTCAGTGAAATTCAGTATTTAACATTCACACAGAAGCCATGAGACATTTAATTATATGCTTTCTATAGAAATAAGTAGTTTTCCCAAAGGGTTTTTTTTCTTCCAAAAATTATTCAAATTCATTTGTAAGATCCATCTTCCATTCCCTATTTTCTTATTGTTAGAACTTCTAAACAACATTGCCAACAGATGAATGAAAACAATATTTATGTTCAAGATGTTATCATCAGGACATCTTCATCTGAATTGAAATATTTCTTTTTTAAAGTGCTATTAAAGATGCTCCTGCTTCAAATTCTCCTAAACTGAATTCCTGAACATAAGTAAATACTCAAGATAGGCTTAATATGAAAGCAAGAGCTTATTTGAATTTACAAAGAGAGGAGCAGTTAATATATTTCTAGAAATCCTTGGCTGGTCCAACAGTATATTGAATCCTACCAGAAGCCTAACCATTTATACTAACCAGTGCTTGGCTGCACATTATCTAGAGCAATTAACCATGCAGTCAGATTTTTTTTCCCCCACTGAACTCAGAGCTATTTAAACAAATGATCTTATTCAAGTCTGGGTCCTTTGGTTGCTTCTCTTTTGGTGACTAAATTGGGTGCAGTTATGCTTTACATTTCAGCCTCAATCAAGTCAAACTCAAATCCCACGTGTTAAAACTCACTTTCACTATGCTCCATCTCCAAACTCTTTTCTCTAAAGATAAGTAATGATTCATAGCAAAAGTTCAAATTTGGTACAGCACATATTAACACCCAGCCTGTATAGCTCAATTGGACCTCAGGCTCTCTACCATATAAATTAATCTCTCCCCATTTGCTCTAAGGTCTAATCTTCCTGTAAAAATGAATTAAGAATTCTTTAATGTTTCTATATGCCCTTGTCTGAAATGCAAATTTAGCATTACCCTTTATCTCTAAGGAAAGAAACCCTTATTTATTGGAAGGTGAGTGATGGAAAAACCCCTTGCTAAGCAGAGTAACCCAAGTTTTTTTATGCAAGCATTCTGTCAGGCCAGAATTCTGTCTAGCATAGCTTGGTCTTCTATGGATAACATGGCCATTTAAAAGGGAAAAGCAAGAGCCATGGCAGTCTACTTCAACAATTTACAGAACACATCTGGGAATCATCTTGATACAACCTTTGCTGCTATTATAAGATAAATTGTATTCCATGAAAATGTCATCATTATTTCTAAATTTATATCCATACTTACTATGACAATCTAATGCAAATCTGCACACTATTTTTCTCCTTTTTTTTATAAAGCATAAATGAGTTGGGTAATTTAGAGCACACACTAAGAACTGTGGGGTCAGATCCTAACACAGCAAGTATGCAGGGCAAATTTATTTATTTAGTTATCTAGCCTTCCAAAAATATACTTAAGGGTGCCAGTTAGTCTGCCCATTTAAAATGGAAACTGCAGAATGTCATATAAATACTTTGAATACATTGAAAAATAGCCTTGATAAAATTGGGTCCTTGGTTTGAGCACATATGGCTGAACCTATTTACTTGATGTCATCCTATAATCAAGGTAGCTTATTTTCAGAAAGGGCCAAAGTGACTGTTGCAATAAGGCTCTGGAATGCCTAATCCTAATTCTAATCTAACCAACTTTTTCTTTTATTAAGTCAATCAATTTGAATTGAAACTGTAAAATTGTCTGGTTTCCTATGCCAAAAGTGGGCAATTGCCCCAAGTCCCCTTTTAGTGACCTTTGGAATTATCTTTGACCATGATTGCTGAAAATTGACAGTATTTTGTGCCTTGTTGAAAAAGGAAAAAGAGACTGGCAGGATAGGTCTTCAAACAGGATTATTACAAAACTTGCATCCCCAAAACAAGCCTCATTCTTATGTCTGGAATAGTCCCATTCATTTTGCTGGCATTGGTCTCCAAGAAATAATTGTGCTCCTTGCTCATCAAAACTTGCTTGTTCATATCTAAGACTATTGTTCAAGTTAAGATTCCTTCTTCAAAAGCTGCTATGTGAGATTCACTTTTGTGGCTACTTTTAATAAAGTAATACTTAGTAAGATTAACATAATAGATAGTTACAGTAGTGGCCAAAATTGTGGAAACCTTTTGGGAAAAGTGTACAGTAGAAATGCCACCTTTTGTTAAGTTTCCACCAATTTTTCTTCTAATTTCTTTATAACTGTAGCCTTATTCACTTAATAATACTATTTTACATCGCTTTCTGGGCAACCAGTCAACTCTTTGCACCATTGCACCATTACTTTAATTTTATTACATTTTGCAAGCTCACTAAATGAAAGAACACAAAAACCCCAACCAACTTGATAGCAATCATATAACACACTGACAAATGTCCTCCTCTCAACTTCAATACATGACATCAATAACAGAATCCTACTATGATCTGATTGGCTCATTGCCAAAACAAGATGACACCTGATTGGCTCTCTAAACACTCATACTCATTGGCTACAATCAGATGAAGGAAAGCTACCTGATATCAACCTAAGCAAGCTGTGCTTCCTTTTTCTGGTTATTTGGCTATAATCTTTCATAGAATACAGTACAGATATTTGAACAAACTTTGTTGCATTACATTCTTGATTAAATTATCTTTTCATTGGTATATACTTTTATGGTACTACTCCAAAACAAAGTGGTGCTGTTAGCCATCAAACCTCAAAAATACACTTTTCCCAAAAGGCTTCCACAATTTTGGCCACCACTGTATAGTCTTATTAATCAATGTAATCTTATGCATGTTTACTTAAAATAAATATCCTTATGATCAAGAAGTTTAAGATACATTTATGTTGCAATCTTGTGCAAGTGACCACAGAAGTAAAATTCATTGTATTCAGTATGGCATTCTGTCAACATACTATTAGTTTCAGGAAAAATCTGTTTTATAAAACACAATATACATTTTAAATATAATTTATCATATTCCACTTTGCAGTAATTTCAACATGACATTATTCAGAAAAAAATCCTTGTTTGATATTTCCCTTTCATATAGTTTTAAAAAATTGCCTCTCACTTACCTAATAATGATTACTTCACATAACTTTATTTTCCAAATATTATCTTTGATAGTTGCATCACTGACCTAGAAGTCCACAAAATACAGATTATAAAATTTCAGTTGCATTTCAAAATATTTTCTTACTATAGATGTGGCTAATTTATTTCAGTCCAGCCATTCAAAAACCTCTGTTTCATGCTATATCTTCTTCAGCAATTGGGCTACAAAGGAAAACAGTTGCTTATTTAAAAGAGGAAGCCAGAATTTTGGCTTTATATATCTCAATTACCACTGTCTGTAGTATAATGAAGTTCTAGATTCAAAAGAAGAGGAAGGACCTGAGGTCATAATGAAACAAAATCCCCTGAGGATAGACAAGCTGCAGATTTTTTTTAAAAAAAAATCTAAGCCCAGTATCATATATTGGCACTTATTTCACAAGTCAGCAACTTAGTTCATAAGGTCATTTCTCTTAGTACTCACCACATGTTCTGTCTCTGACTTTACTTTTTAGATTCTTATAATTTTTTAAAAATGATTTTAGATTCTTTTGATTCAAAACAAACAAACAAGCAAAACCCTGAGAATGTAGGAAACTGCAAAAGCTCTTCTGCATTATCTTTATTTCTAAAACGTTTCTGGGCCTCCTGTAGACTACTGGGGTATTCTTAGACAAGAAAAAGGATGAGGAGATGCTGCCTGCTACTTTAGGAAAATACCTACTTAGTCACAAAAAGGGCAAACAAAGGAGACATGGTAGAGAGAATTCTTGAAATTAGAAAACTTTCCAATTGGCTATTAATTAAACTGATGCTTTATGGCTGACCATATCACTATGACAGCCATTTGGTATATATGCAAAATCCTCCATGCGGCAATTTTGTGAGAGTGCTCCTGATATGTCTCAACTTTCTAAATGTGCCTCCAGGTCCTCAAATTTGCCTCTTTTGGGGTCTTCCATAATTTTTAAAAGTGGGAAGAGGTCCTGAGAGAAAAAAACATTTAAGCAACATTGCACTTGAACATTTATCAGTTCCGTTTCTTAGTCCTAACTCTTAATGATCTACAAATAGGAGGATTTTAGTGGTCCTTTTCTTAGGTAAATACAATAATACTGGGTGTGAGTTAGGGGGAAGCCAAGTGAAAAGATGATGGGAGAATTTCTTTGATATCTTAAATTAGTGTGGCAGGGTAATAATCTCACAATCACTTGGGAGAACCAATAAGCCTTTGGAAAGCAGAACAATGAATACTGAGAGAAGCTCAGGTTATATTCTTCATTCTGTACACATTGGGTATAATAACTACCACATTTCAGGCCTTAAATAGAAATAATAGCTGTACTGTCAAATGCCACTTTAGACATTTGATGAAAAAAGGAAACTTCAGTTTTATATAGTCATAGGATAAATCAAAGGCAGCTTCACATGTGATCATGTATTACTTTTGATGTACAGGCAAACAAAATAATTTCTAACATCTGTAACCCTAGTTTGCCAGCAATTGCTTGCCAATACAATTATAAATTGCATTTCTTTTGCATAATCAAAATTGCTTGAGTCTCTTATAAAAGGAACAACAGCCATTTTAGGTATATTTAGGGATATTCCAACTTGCAGAAGACTTCTTCCTCCCCCCCCCCCAAAAAAAATATTTAACCAGCCAATGAATTACTGGAAGAGGTATCAAAATACAATAATCTCTGTGGCACAAAAAAATAACTGAGAACTTAAAATGAGTGATGTGGCTTTAAAACTAGGAAGATGCAAATGTCCCCAAAAGAGATGTCTGGTTTCAAACAGAGGTATTTTTACCTCAATTGCTTGGTCTCAATATAAATATGGATTTTTAATTTTTCAATATGATTGCTCAAAAGAATTGGGGTGAATTGGGGATATTGAACACTTGGGGATATTCAACACTTCAAAATCTTTTCAATGTCTTCAATCACAACAGAATGAAGGAAGTTATAGAAGCAGTGAAGGAGGAGGCAACAGAGGTTTTCAAGGTTTCTCTATGACAGTAAATAAAATTCATAGTATTTTTATAAGATTTTTTCTATTGGGGATTATGGAACTTTTCAGTACACATGATTTCTGAAAGGAGATGACTTCCATGAATGAAAAAGGTCCTGTTATTTTCATTTCAAAGGCTAATTTCTTTTGGGAGGACTCTTTGCATATTCCCAGGTCCCCTAATCTCCGTTATGCAGATTAGGAGTTCCTTGCTAGCCCACAAACACCTGCTAATTGAAGGATCTCTCCAGTCTTTGCTATTCCCTTCCCTAAGAACCTTTAGGGGAGGGTGCTTCTACTCCTTGGAAGAAAGAAGGCAGAAAGAGAAATAAATAAACTTTGATTTGGGAAAGTGCTAACACACTTTGATTGAAGTAATAGTCTCTGATTGAAGTAATAGTTTAAAGCAGGAGTCCCCAACCTATGTACTATGGCCTACTGGCCACTGGGCCGTGGGTCAGGCTGGCCAGTACATGCTAGTGCACGTGTGTGCGCACACCATCCCCATTCATGCTAGAGCCTGCAGACCCATTTGCGCATGTGCTGGGCTAGCAGCATTGATGGCCAGTGCCTGCACACATGTGCAAAAAGACTCACTAGCACACGCGGGTTGCACACCCCGTTTGCACATGCACACAGGGCTAGCAGAGGTGGCGACTAGCACATACATGCATGCGCAAACAGGCCACAAGCACCGTGTGGTTGCGTGGCCTGTTTGCACCTGCTTGTGGGACTAGTAGTGGCAGTGGCTAGTGCCTATGCACCTGCGCAAATGGGGCTGCTAGCGCCGTGCAGATGCGCATGGCCCTGTTCACATGCAGCCCCATTCGCACGTGGCCCTATTCATGTGCACACAAATTTCCCAGCTGTTCCCTTTCCCTCTGGGCTGCCAGCATGAAAAGATTGGTGACCTCTAGTTTAAAGTACTGTAGGCTTCTTTAGCAGCTAGCTCTAGGTTTTGGAGTCCCCAAGTAACAGATTATAATCAGGATTTTCTTTTATCTCCTTATATCTGACACTATCCTTTTATAACACATTATTTTTATTTTTTATGTGTACTTTTCAGTCAATTTTTGACTCCCTGGTGATTGCCTGGCCTAGATCCTGCAGTTTTGTTGGCAAGATTTCAGACATTGTTTGCCATTTTCTCCTTCTTAGGACTGAGAAAAGCGCGAGAGAGAGCAAGGCCATCCAACTGACTATAATTCATAGTCTCCTAGTTTCTAGACTGATGCCTTAGCCACTATGCCACATTGGCTTCCTGCACCATTCAATATCATCCATTTTAATAGAAACTATTACAAAAAATAGTTTGGTGTGCTAGTTTGGTTATGACCCCAGCCTAGAAACCTTGAGACTGTGAACTCTTGTCTCATTTTAGGCATGAAACCATTTGGGCAACTTTGGACCAGTCACTCAAACCACTTCTGAAACCAGTTCCAAAAATCTTGCCAAGAAAACCATAGGGATTTGCTAGGCAGCCACCAGGTGTCAAGACTGAATGGAAGATTTTTTTTTTTTTTTTTAAAAAGCTATGCAACCACAACAGCAAGTCAGAAATCTATGTAAAGCGTATGAAAAATGAGGCATGACACTCTGCAGAAAGTTATGTAGACATGTATCACAATATTCCCTTGAGAGGTAAGAAACAGTATGCAAAATATAGAAATAACATTAAAAAAATCAAAAGAAAATTAAAGCATGCATTAAGAAAAAGGAAATGTTCTTATATCTGATTTCCATCAACATTATTCCTTTCTAGCCTCACAAAATATCCTTGTTTCTACCATGTCCATACACTCATTTATACACTGGATTTATTTTTTAAACTTTTCATGTCTTTCTTTCAAGGATCAATATGATTCAACTTTCTCTTCTTTCTGGTAAACCATTCACTCTTATTTCATACATTTGTTTCTAACCCAGTTGATTCTCTCTGTAAGACCAAATCAGCACAATGTACCTTTTTTCTAATGATCATTTATTTTGTATTAAATGAATATTCATTCTTCGTCCATTCATTCTTGACTCTTCTTGATCTTGCTTTACTTCATACATTCCATAAATACTTTTTATATTTCTACTGACCTACACAACTCTCACTTTCACATAACAAAGTGGTCAGAAGTATGTTCTTACACACATCAATTTTTGCTTCTTTTGACAAACGTACAGTTTATCCTGCAAGCAACATATTTTCTACAAGTGGTCCTTGCTTAACAATCACTCATTCAGTGACAATTCATGGTGATGGTGTTGAAAAAGTGCTACTTACAGAATATAGAATAACAGAGTCAGAAGGGACCTTGGAGGTCTTGTAGTCCAACCCCCTGCTTGAGCACTTCTGGGAACTTTTATTTTTCATTTCATTTCATTTCATTCTCTCTGCTAAACTCCTTCTTTAGCACTTTTCAGCCTCTTCTAAAATAGTGTTGGATTTTTATAAAATTATCCCTAAATTTTCTCTGCCTCTTTTAAGTTTAACTGATATTTGTTCACTATATTACTTATTCTTTGTAGATATCAAGATACCATTGCAGTTTCTTGCAACTAGTATTATAGTCCAGCATCTCCAGTACTGAGTAATATTTGCATCCCAATTGGTTTGGAGGGCTGATTCTTGCACACTGTAGGAAAATGCTGCCATCATATGGCCATTGAAAGAAACTTCCTTATAAATATCAAATTTGCACAGCTTTTTCTTACACTAGAGTAGTAGACTATATCACATCCAATTTTGTTCTCCCCATATCAAAATCCTTTGCATATTTTTGTATTAACATAATGTTCTTTGTCTTCCAACTCAAATGGTTTGAGTTTTTTTTAAAAAAATACTGTATATATGTATGCCAGCAGTTTGATTCTAACCAGCTCAAGGTTGACTCAGCCTTCCATCTTTCCGAATTTGGTAAAATGAGGACACGGATTGTTGGGGCAATACAGTGACTCTGTAAACCACTTAGAGAGGGCTGTAAAGCACTATGAATCGGTATATAAGTCTAAATGCTATTGCTATTGCTATATCCTTGAAGTTATTCTACAGATTTTCTATGTGCAGAAATTATAGTATAATGAACCTTCTCAATTTTATGTATTTCTTCATTCAAAATATGACATTAATATTTGTCCCCAAAATACTTCAATACAAGATAATAAAACCTCTCAAAAGAAAGCCATGAACAAAAAAAAACATGATAGTCTATACCTCAATAGAAATTAAGTCTATCTGCCATATGTCTCATTTCTGAAAAGTGCTATTTTTGCATGATATAATTACTGACCCTTTGTCAGTAGACCAGGAGCTGCTGAAAACTGATTTTGTTTGTGGAATCTTTTGTAGAACTTTCATACTTCAGCTGCAAAACTCTGGGCAACCACTAGATAACAATAGATATCTAAACTCTATTTTGTTGTTGACATTTTAAAGG
This sequence comes from Protobothrops mucrosquamatus, assembly GCF_001527695.2. Taxonomy (NCBI): domain Eukaryota; kingdom Metazoa; phylum Chordata; class Lepidosauria; order Squamata; family Viperidae; genus Protobothrops; species Protobothrops mucrosquamatus. The sequence goes on along the minus strand of NW_015388206.1, from coordinate 11,476 downwards.
ACATTATAAATATGTGCAGCCCAGATATAGTCCCTAATATTCGTGTGCCCAAAATTTTGCAATATGGTTTTCTGCTGCATTTGGACAAACAACTATTTCATTAAAATCTCATATATGT
>NW_015388206.1:7928-9399 GCF_001527695.2 Protobothrops mucrosquamatus | reverse complement strand
ACATGTTAGCTGCAGAACTGGTGTAATAGGATAAGTCTGTTTTCTATATTAATTTAGCTATGAAAGCAATGTTTTCCTGAAAAGCTGTTTTCACCGGAGGGTTCTTTTTAATATGATTTCTGGTGGATTTGGAAACAGCTAACTTTTCAGTAAGTTAGCTTAATGAATGCTCTAGAAGACACCAGGAAGTTTATCTTAGCTTTATTTAATTACAAACAAGCCTCACTTGCTTATGATTAACCATCTAGCATGGGCATTTGCAAAGCCAATTGCTATCCTTCTAAACTACTTACTGAAACACTCTATATATAAATAAAAATGTAAATGTTCGTTTGTTCAAAATCTTAAATCTCCGAAAGTTCTTCACCGATTGCTTTGAAATTTTGACACAACGTTGCATTCGAATACGCGCGTGTTTTTATATACCTATATTATATAGATGTCACACCTGTGACAGGTAAAACATGCTTTTTTTGAAAAACAGTGCCATCTGTTGGACGTAAAAGCAACACACGCTTTTACCAGACTGAGCCACAGCAACGCGTGGCTGGGTACAGCTAGTACTAAATATATTGGCTGTGGATTATTGGAGTTCTTATCTAGCCCATCTGGACCACATAAGATACAGGAAGATGGCATTAGGTCATTTTGGGAACAAATCAGCTAGAGAATTCTAATCCTGATAGTTGAATACTGTCACTGACCTATAGAATTGTAAAAAAATTCCAAAACTCAGTGAAAGGCAATGGTTTTATTGGGATAATCATAGGGCAAATAAAATAAGAACATGACTTTTCAAGAAGAAAGCTTTTTCTCTGCATCAGGATAGAGCTATAGGGTCAGACAGCTAACGATAAGGACAATCATTATATTAGTTTGTCATGGAGAATCATCTTACTCTAATCATAAAAACAATATGTGTTCTTAAGTGGAAAAGACTATGAAGCATAGGTTGTCTTCAGAGCAGGCATTATGAGAAGACATATAGAAATCAACTGTCATCAGAACTGTTGGCACAAATGAACCCTGTTAGTGTAATAATGGGATTTCTCTTCATTACCAGAAACCTAGATATGATTTAGCACAATATTTCTCCACCTTGGCAAGTTTAAGATGAGTGGATTTCAACTCCCAGAATTCCCCAGCCAGCCAATTCTGGGAGTCAAAGTCCACGTCTTAAAGTTGCCAAAGCTGAGAAACACTGATTTTAGCACATAGATATAATTCCTGTGGTATTCCTCTGACTTCTAGTGGGCCCTATAAAAATTGTATTTTAATCAAAGAGTTGGTGTCATTTTGTTCACTTAGTCAAAGCAGGAATCTGCTTAACATTAATACTATTATTCCTCCATTCTGGCACTATTGATTTTGTTCTATATGCCACCTTTTTGAGATGTTTGAAGAATACTATGTTTCCTCAGTTTATTAATTAAACATGGCCAGATTCTTCACACTCTCTCACTCTAGTTTT
>NW_015388206.1:0-6410 GCF_001527695.2 Protobothrops mucrosquamatus | reverse complement strand
ACAATTACTTTTGTGAAATTCAAGATTTTTGTTTCCTTTATGGCCAAGAACTTCAAAATTACATAGTGGTTATCTTCTGCTATCCCTGCTAAATCTGCCTTACTGACATCAAAGAGAGCCGATCTTTTTGTGCCCTCTGAAAGAAAAATGAGTATCTTTAAACTCCATATAACAGACTAGATGAATTAAAATTTCTTTAGCTAGATAAACAGGAGCTAATGTTACATCTTTATGAATCCAAACTTAATTGCTGTTCAACTGAACATTGATTTTCTTTTGGAAATCCTTATTATCCTTCTTTATTTGCAAACGTCAGGACAATGACATACCCAAATATTGAAGTATTTAGGTGTTACTTCTTGAATTTTCTGTGTTGCTATAGAAAATTCCAACAAGTCTATACTATTAGCAAGTTACAGTTGGATCCACCTAGGTCAGAAAAACAGTTATCCAAATGTTTAACAATAGTGAATATATATTGCTCCATAGTGCTTTACCGCACTCTCTAAGTGGTTTACAATGTCAGCATATTGCCCCCAACAATCTGGGTCTTCATTTTACCAACCTCAGAAGGATGGAAGGCTGAGTCAGATCCCGTCAGGATCAAACTCCAGGCTATGGGCAGAGATAGCCTGCATACTGCATTCTAAACACTGCGCCACCAGGGCTCTATTTAATTTTGGATTGTGCCCATAGAGTACTATTTGGTGAGCCTGATATTTTTTTTTGTATAGTTTGTAATCAAGATATTTTTCATCACAATATGCATCCAGATCAGTAAAGTAAGCAGATGTAATAGGGAAAATAATGTTGCTTCATACAGTATCTTGTGTTTTCTGTCAACAAATTGCTGTCAAAAATCTGACCTTGACTATTCAGTAAGAGTGGAGAGAACTCAAACTAAGGATTGGTGTGTATGTGGGGGGGATTGTTTGATCAGCTAAGGAAGCAAAGAATTCTGAATTGCGCTTGAGGAAGTAATAGTTAGAGATTTAAATCTGTAAAATAAACCTCTTTGAACCTTGCCTACAAGTTAAAGGAACTTGAAACTCACATTTTATAGCATGTTGTCATTTAACTAAGGTTTAGCATTTGTATTAGCATTTAAAAAAAACTATTATTCCTTTCATTATATTACTTCCTTATATACTTACCATAATACTTATTTGTTTTATGATAAGTGGATGATGGCATGTTAAACTATAATGTGTACAACTTGAAGAGTTTATGGGTGGGAGGTTTTCATGTAGTTGCTCATTCCTCATGCTAGTTTTAACTTGCCAGAGGGACAGACCAATGAGAGAAACTGCTCTAGAAAGATAAATGGAAAATCAGAAATAATAATCATCAGCAGTATGATTTCTGTGATAGTATGATTTATGGTCTTAATAAAGAGTAATGTAGCTTTTAATTATTTTTATTCAAACATTTTCCTTATGTAATCTAAAATCCTTTGGGGATAAATAGTTTATGTTAGTAAGCACTTAAGGCCTGGACTGTTCCAATCCCACTTATTTCTTAAGTCTACACCCCTTGCAGATTTCTTTCATGTATTATTTAAGACTTGAGTAAAGATACACTGACAAAATAGAAAATTATCAAAATATTATTATGAACAGAAATGATAGCATGAATCTAAACATTATCACAGCTTTAAAAATATTTTTAATTCCCATCCAATATCAAGGAAATATGTTGCGTATATTTTAAATAGGAAGAGAAGCAGTTAACGGATAAAAGCATTTTCAAGCAGCAGAAACACGCAAATAACAAATCAATTTCTTCTTTCCAAAAATCAGAATTAACATTGTGATTAATTGAATCTAGTTTAACCTGTACAGTATATGGTAAATAGAAAATGTTGATGGACAGATCCTTTTTCATCCCTAGAATGGGGACTGCCCCCACACAGTTGTATTGTTTTTTGCAGTGGTTCTACCAACTCAAATAAAATTACATCTTTAAAATGCTTGCCCAAAGAAATATCTTCATAAATTGATTGATCCTGTAAAAAACACATGATTTGTAGATGAAAGCTACATGAATTTTAATGCTGCTTTTCAGTTTAAGAAATAGTTGACTGTATATGCTGATCTACCTTTCCAGTATTATGATTTTCAGATGTCTTGAGTTCATAACTTGTTGTTCAATATATCTGAAGTCCTTAGATTAAAAAAAAGTGGATGCAGCCTGATTTTATGTGTACTTTAAAGACAGTTGCTATAGTGGTGATATATTGTATTAGATACTAATACTTCAATGTTGGAAGCACCAAAGTGCTTTCATGGTGAAAGGATTTACTGGTGACATCACTGTTGCCCAGGGGACACTCAGTTGGGGGCTCCTTTCACATCCCTGTGAAGGTGCCCACTGAAGTAGCACCCCATATCAACTTATGTTCACTTGCTTTTGAACTGTGGGTCGGCAGGAGCTGGGGTGTGTGACAGAAGCTCACCCTGCCCCGCAGCAGCAACAGGTCTCAAATGTGAGCCTGCTGATTGTCATCCCAGTGGTCTAACTTCTAACCTCAAAAGCCACTGAGCTCCTTCATTGTATTACATGATAGTATATATTATAAAGTAAGACTCCAAATTCTGAAGTTACTGGTAAAAATGTTTATGGATATTCTCAATCATCCAGATCATGGTTGTTCCAAAGGTGCTTTTCAAAAGGCAATTGGGCTTTCTTGGTTTTTTTTCTTGAAGATGTTTCACTTCTCATCCAAGAAGTTTCTTCAGTTCTGTTCAGAATTCAGTTCTCTTAAGTTCGGTCCTGGGCTGCATTAATGCAAGAATAGAATCAAGATCACAAGAAGTGTTAGTACCAGTTTATAATGCCTTGTTAAGGCCACGCTTGGAATACTGCATCCAGTTTTGGCCATCATGATATAAAAAAGATGTTGAGATTCTAGAAAGAGTGCATAGAAGAGCAACAAAGATGATTGGGGGACTGGAGGCTGAAACATATAAAGAACGGTTATAGGAATTGGGTTTGTCTAGTTTAATTAAAAGAAGGACTAGGGGTGACATGATAGCAGTGTTCCAATATGTAAGGCATGTGACAAAGAAGAGAGGGTCAACCTGTTCTCCAAAGCACCTGAAAGCAAAACAAAAAGCAATTGATGGAAAGTAATCAAGAAGACAACCAATCTAGAACTAAGGAGAAATTTCCTGACAGTTAAAACAATTAATCAGTGGAACAGCTTGCCTCCAGAAGTTGTGGGTGTTCCAACACTGGAGGTTTTAAGAAGAGATTGGACAACCATTTGTCTGAAATGTATAGGATCTCTTGCTTGTGTAGGAGGTTGGACTAGAAGACCTCTAAGGTTCCTTCCAACTCTGTTATTCTGGTATTCTCCTTAAATTAATCCAGAGTACAGATCTTGGCCAAAGATGGGCATCCAGAAAAAAAACCCTAGATACATAACTAACAACCTTTCATCCTTCTCATCTCACAGTTACCAAACCTACTGTTTTTCATGGTAAAAAATACAGCTTTCATGGCTAAGTATGGGGAAAAAAGAAAGTTATCTACTTATGAGCAGTGTATGCCCCAACTTTTGGAGCTATTTTTAGTTATATCTGTTCGATTTTAGTGTGTGCTCTAATGTTCTTTTCATTTTTCACTGATCATTGGTCTGCTTGATTAGGCTTACCTTTAATCTCCTTGATCTACTGACTTCACAGTAACTTGTTTTTCTTCTTTGATTTACATTACTATATAATGATTTACATTACTATATAATGTGTGGGTCTCAAGAAGGTTTTGTAGTGCAATATGCCTTACCACTGACCATGTCAATTTCCTCTCTACATGCATACGAACTGATGCCAAAATTTTATTTTGCTATGTTGCATAAGCCCATTTCAAGAGTAATCCTGAAAACTTGATTTGCATTTTAAAATGACTAAAGCATGAAGTAAATTTTATAACTATGCCCCACAGGAAATAACTAAACAGGTTAAAACTTGAATCATCTAAATCTGGGTGAGTTTGCTGCTTTTATCACTTACCAAATGTATACTGGCATCTCACTGCCTAGGGCTGTGAAATATATAGACCTGCAGGTATATTTTTTTTCAAATTTACATGCTGCCCCCTTTCCTCCTTCCCTTTCTGGGAACACCAGATCTTCTTTCTTTTTATCTGATCTTTGCTCTGTATCAATGTCCTCTGCAGTGAGGACAACTGTTCTGCAAAAAGGATGGATAAGAAAAAGATGTGAGTCTGTTGCTGCTAGAAGTACTCAGAGTGGCCATAATACACAAAAAAGACAATAATACAATGCCAGCAACTGTTCTATCATGTCACATGACCTAGCTTCGTTTGGCTATCTAATGTAGCTTCAAAACTGAAATTCAGTATTTTTTTTTTTTGGTCAGGTAAGGAATTATTTTTTAATGTACAATGACACTTCAGAGGAACAATCTGTACCAGATATTTGCCTCTAGGCAAGTACAAAATATTTCATATGAGGAAAGATCCTGGCCATTCAAGACACAATAAATGCTACTCAACATTTTTTTAATTTTCATTTTGATATTCTCAATTGTTTCATACTTCCTCAGAGTTGTATACAGAAAAAATATCAAATTATTCAATAAAATAATAAAATGAGATAATAAATATTGTTAAACAACTATATACAGTTGTTAAACAACTAAAACAACATTAATCTGAATCACTTGTTATTCTGCAATGCATATGCCTCAATGAACTCATTTAAAATTTCATGTGTGCCTATTTCTTCCAAGAAAGGGGACATTGTCACCTTTGTGAAAACTTTACTCTTAGTTACCATACTGTGAGCCAGATCCACAGGTGGGACTATAAGGACCTCCACAGCTGATCTTACTGCCTTCAAACACTGAAAACATAAAGAGATCTTGTATTTTGCCTCAAAAACCCGGAAGGGATTAATGTGATTGCTGGGCATGGTGGAAGCAGAAACAGGCAGGAGGCAAGGCTATTCATGCAATCCCTTTCCCATGATTTCTTAAAATATATAATAATTGTCAGAATTACTTGCATAATAATTATCTGAATTACTTTGACATCCTCCCAAACAAGTGTGCAGGCCAATGCTGGATCTACAATTCGCACTCTTACTGAAATTTGATAATTGTAGTCTTCAGAAGAGATGACTGAAAGGAAAAATTTTAATAGTAAGTGTAATTGGACATGGAACCAATTACCTAGAGAAGGGATAGGCTTCCCTTTACTGGATATGTCTAAGAAGACTTTGACAACTTTGGATTTGGATTTCTGCACTGAACTGGAGGGTTGGATTAGACAGTCTAAAAAAACTCCTTCCAATTCTGTAATTCTACATAGTTTTTCTTTACATCATGTTCAAAGCTACCATTTGATAATAACTTTTGGAGTTTTCTAGAACCACTGCTACATGCAGCTTCAAGGGCTCAGGTTTCAAGCAGGTATCTTTCTGGCATAATTAAGGATGACAGGGATGGAAACTATCATGCAAAGCAGGTATTTTCTCTTTTCATGCCATGCCACTTAAGGGAGTATACATTTTTTAAAAAAAATGTTAAAGTTAGTACTGAAATTAATAATCAACTAATAGGCGGCCAAAGCAAGTGTCTTTACACATTTTCTAAACATGGAGAGAATGAAGTCAAATGCAATTCTCAAGGGATTATAATGTATAGTCTGAGTGCAACCCAGCAAATGTTCTCTAATGTGCTTGACAGATTATCATCTTCAAAAAAAAAAAAATAACTCCTACAGATCTTAATTGCGAGTCACATTCACAATGGCAGAAGCCATTATGACTATATGAAGTATAAAATTATGGTTTTTATGGTCTTATATTTACAACTATTTTAGAGAGTGAATTAAGTAATGAGTGGAAACCTGATATAATAGATAAAGCAAATATCTTGTGAAAGACTATGAACAGCAGTTGTGAATTTTTTTAAAAAATCTCCACAGGAGTCTGAAAACTGAGAAAGATATGTCCAGATAAATGAAGACGGTGCCAAACAGAACAACAGCAATCAGAAATTGCTTAGATTGCTCTGAAAATTTGATGCCACTTGGAATGAGCCAGGACATATTGCAAGGAACATAGCAGGGTTCTTGTAGTAAAAATGATTCTCACTGCTTTAAAACAAAATTCCTTTCGCATCATTACTAGATTCCTGGAAATCTGCTAACCAAGTCATGGACCAAAAGACAGAGAACAGACTGGAGTACAATGGCATTTGTCAAATCTAGAAGTTGTAAGATGACATCTCCATATTTGGGAACTGAGTCACAGCAAAAGAAGCCACCTACTACTGTATAACTGAACAACAGCATAATAATAATAATAATAATAATAATAATAATAATAATAATAATAATAATAATAATAATAATAATAATAATAATAATAATAATAATAATAA
>NW_015388205.1:155082-208544 GCF_001527695.2 Protobothrops mucrosquamatus | reverse complement strand
CCATAAATAACCCATAAATAGCCCCCATCCTCCTCCCCCTGTAACCTTATGAAATAGATTGAGTTAAAATATAGTCCAAAATCATCCAGTGAGCATCTAAAACTAAACTGAACCCAATTTTTCCTGGTCCTAATCTTATACATCATACATCAAGCTGCATATAGATTAGCAAAATCCCTGTAGCTGGATTTACACAACAAACGAAAGCAGGGTTGTTATTTGTTCAGTATGTGGTGGGAACTCAGCCATTCTCTATCTTGTATAAACTAAGCTGTTATATTAAGCCATGATACAATTACTTCATTTCTTTAGGCATAGCAAGGTAGGTAACTATGGGAAATATGTTTTGCTGACATTGGGTTAAGGGGTTAATACTTTATTGGATTGTGTGAACCAAACAATATGTTTCCGTTCTAGATCTCCTACTCTTTCAGTTGCAGTGGCAAATTTTAGCAAACATCTTTGCAATAGAACAATTTGAAAACTCACCCTAGAACGGATGTCAATCTCTCTCCTCAGTTTTCTCAAGTTCTGAGAACAACATGTTTATTTCTTAGAAATTACTGGCACAGCACCCCTTGCTGTTCTCTTAACTTCGAAAACATTGGTTTTTCCGAGGTATAGAAGAAAGAGATTAACTATCAGGTAGCAGGTCAAATGTTGGGGGTGGGGTGGGGGGAAATATTCAATGTTCTGCAAAAATCTTAAAACTCAACATATTTTGTCCTGGTTTTAGGGAGACATGGAAGCAACGGTAGCTGGTGCCTCCAGAATGAAAACAATTACAAGTATGAACACAGGATTCCCTTGCTTGGTATGGAACTCTTACCAAGAATAGCCTTGATATATGATAACTTCATCTAAAGGGATACTCTGAATAACATAAATGGAATCTGGACCTGTAGTTTTACCACTGTATCTCTTTAATATACGCACAGAGGTAGATTTTGGACAGAGAAGAAAGATGCACAGCATTTAATGTCCAGTTTGTTGCCCTGGCAGTTGAAATTATCTTGATTATGGATTCATTCATAATTATTTAAAAACCATTAAGCAGCAAGGATTGTGAGGTCTAATGCTCAGGGTCTTTTGTCTGTACTTTCAGTTCATTTATTGACTGGAGAGACCTTACTTGCTTTATCAACATTGATAGAGGTAACCTCAGCCTAGAATTGGCATCTGTTTGTTTGGCTGGATTCGGTCAAAGCTAAGTGATTGTTATGGGCTACCTAAAATCATTATATGAGATAAGTAGTTACATAGGTCCTGTAAGAAAGAAAGAAAGAAAGAAAGAAAGAAAGAAAGAAAGAAAGAAAGAAAGAAAGAAAGAAAGAAAGAAAGAAAGAAACGAACAAACAAACGAACAAATAAATGTCACATGTGTTGAAAAACCCCTACAATTGTAACATTTTACATTTCCAATAGTCCATGCAGGTATTTTTTTATTCTAGATGATCTTTAAATCTGGAGCTTGCCAAACAGATTCAGATCTAAGTTTCTTCATTTCCTATTTTATCAACAAACAGTTCCTTCTTCTTCTCCTTCTCCTTCTCCTTCTCTCCTACCTCCCCTCCCTCCTTCCCTCCTTATAAACAAATGCAGAAATACAGCTACACCTTCATAGGAACACTGTAACTGTGCTGTATGGGTGGTCTCTTTTGAGTTCTCCAGCAAATCTGTACCGTTCTTTCTCTGCCACCAGCCCCTTGGCAGCGGATTATAAATTTGGCACCGATGGCAAGCTTTAAGAACTCTTTGCAGCAAACATTTGACACCTCAGCTGATGGTGAGCTCTGGAAGGAACTCAGCCAGCCAAACCAACTAGCCAATCTGGCTTCAGGAGAAACTTTTGACATACAAAGTGGCCATGGATTTCCAGAATTAGCATCTGCCTTTGCCCAGACATTTGAAGCATGTGAGGCATTCACTCTGCCTTCTTGCCAATGGCCCGAGATGAACTTTAGACTGAAGTGGCATCTTGCAGCTGGGTGAGCTGTTTATTTTAGCACTTTCCAAGAAGAAATATTGGAACCGATTCACCTTTCGTCATTGCTCTTTTTTTAGGCTGAGAGGTTCAGAGTGGCCTAACATGAAATAATATTTGTTTATATAATCAAAGACTAGAAATCAAATGGAACTGAATTCGTACCTTCCCTGGACAATTGCCTCAATCTGAATTTATTTGTTTCCTGTTCTTCTTTCCAGGGTATTAGGACTAGCACAAAAGGAGGGATCCCGTTATATCTTCATAACTCTAAAAGGTCAAATTGGGAGACAGAAAGCATCCCACGGCAAGGGACTGACCATCCTGGCAGCAGCAATATGTAAGGGACAAATTTCTTCCATTGCATCAAAATAGTTAATGTCTTAATTTGGGGGGGGGGGGTGATTTCAGAGTGAAACCATGTTAAATTTCCTACAAACTGATTATAATATTTTTTTGCAGAGGGTTTTGGAATTTTAATCTTGTCTCTCATTATTATTAATAATTTTTATTATTTCTATATAGCACTCTTCATATTATTGCTTTTCCTGTTGACTATTTTGTTATTAATATAATATATAGACAACAGACGAACAACTTGTAAACAAATTTAATAGTTGAGTGGTTTAAATTCTTTTGCCCTGTTTGTTAAGGAGTGAGAAATTAATATTGCCATATTATATTAATCAGAATTCCACTAGGGAGGATGTTATGTGTACAGGTAGTCCTCAACGTAAAACATTTAGTGACTGTTTGAAGTTAAAACGGCAGTGAAAAAAGTGAGTTATAACCATTTTTCATACTTATGACCGCAGCAGCATCCCCATGGTCACGTGATTTACATTCAGATGCTTGAAAACTAACTCACATTTATGACGATTGCAGTGTCCCGGGGTCCTGTGATCCTCTTGTGTGACCGTCTGACAAGCAAAGTCAATGGGGAAGCCAGATTCACTTAACAACCGTATTACTAATTTAACAACTGCAGTTATTTACTTAATAAATCTGACCAAAAAAAAGTCATAAAATGGGGCAAAACTCATTACAAATTTTTCAACAACAGAAATTTTGGGGGTCAGTTGTGGTCATAAGTTGAGGACTGCCTATATATGTGTTAGTCTTTTTTTCCCCCAAGATACTTTTTCTTTTTAATATCTTGTTTGTTGTGTTTTTTCATTTAAAAAAATATTTTGGTGCTTTTATCTTATCCTATCCTGGTTAAGAAGTATGATATATATAAGGCTGAGTCAACCTTAAGCCACTCCAAAATCGAACTCCTGGCAGTCAGCAGAGTTAGCCTGCAATACTGCATTCTAACCACTGAGCCACCATGGCAATTTTAAATCCCCAAACAAATGTAAAACATGGCGAATGCCAAGATGTGAGCAGGTGAGTTCCAATTTTTATTATGTTCTTGGATGTGGGAGAAGAGGAGGACAGCTGAACTGACTCTCATTTATATTTGAGCAATAATTAGGGCTGGGATATTCCTTGACTGGCCAGCTTGGTAGTAGCCAGAAAGAAAGAGCGGCCATTGGAGGAATTTAATACTGCAAGATCTGACTAGCTTTGGTTAAGAATGTTAGGTTATTAAATTGAATAGCTGGAACCATAAACTGTACAATGGGTCAGAACACACAGATGTAGTTGATTGGTTGGAATGCTGGCTTATGCATGAGGCAATCTACACTATGATTGGTTGCTGTGGGTGTAAAGGGAGAGTTTCCCTTTTTTCCCGCCTTTTTCTTCTGTGTGCTTTATAGGCTGTTTGTGATTTACCAAGTGTACAATGGGCCAGAACACACAGTTGTAATTGATTGGTTGGAATGCTGGCTCGTGTATGAGGCAATCTATGCTATGATTGGTTGCTGTAGGTATGGAGGGGGGGTTTCCCTTTTTTTCCTGCCTTTTTTTCTGTATGCTCTTTAGGCTGTTTGTGATTTACCTCATGATGTTCCCATGTTCCTGACTATTTTGTCTGCTGTAAATTTAAATGTAAAATGTGTTTATTTATATAAAACTCGACTTCTCTGACTTCATTTCAACACCTGCTACACGCAATTCCCTGACAAAGAGTATTGGTGTATTATCTTTAGAAGTGACAATAACGTTGAAGGGAACTGAATTTCATTTAAGCTGCAGTGTGAAGGAAAGACCTGAAATTTGGAAGGCTGGTGGTCTGGATGTGCCTGTAGAATGAAGCCTTACATGGCAATGCAGAAGAAAAGGTCTTGACTTCTTCTCGTTTCCCAGACTTGAAAAGAATGTATCTTGAGGAAGGGTGGTGAAAGACAGAGGAAAAAAAAATTCAAAAAATCATTTTGAAGTTCCAAAGGGGGAACATCAAGGTCCCTTCCAACTCCGTTATTTTGTTTTCAGGCACTTTTCCCTTTAAAATCTGAACCGAAAGCAACAAAGCTAGTAGCAACCAGCTTAATCTGTGCAAATACATTTAATGGTAATACCAAGCACTGGTTAATGAGCAGTTATGGATTAATCTCTTGCAGTGTATCAATTTGGAAGAGGAAGTGCTTATAATCCATTTAAAAATACATTCACGCCCCCGCCTCTGTCGCTAGCCTCACAGGCAAGTGGTGTCTGCCTTTTCTTGACGATAACATGTCATACTGGGAATTAAAGTGCCTTAATCAAATATATTGCAGACAGACTCCACTTAACTTCTTTTTTTCCCCCTCTTTTCCTTCCCTGCCTTATTTTAAAAATATGCCTTCCTTCCTTTCATCCATTCAGCATCTCAAGAAAATTTGCAGGGAGAACCACATATTCAGAGCTGATGTCCATCTCACAGTTCTTGTAATTCATAATCTCCGATTCCTGGAGGGAAGGCTAGATATCAGTGCAAGAAACAGATGAGCAAATAAATAAATAATGTTTTTACAGGAATTTATAACAAGATGTCATCTTTGATAGGAATACATAAAGACGTGCATCCCTTTCAACAACCCTTTCTGACTAAATATTATACGGCGTGAAATCCATTGTTTGTGTAGTTAGAGGAGAATAAAAAAAATACACGAAGAAGCCCAATTTTACAGGGTCAAATCACAGTATCATGGAGAACTTCTAAGGAGTTTTGATGGATTTCTGGGATGCCTTTGGCTGGAAGATAAAGTAAAATAGAACTGAATGGTGATGTTAATGACAAGGAGGTCAAAAGATCTGCCTGAATGTAAATTTGGAAGCAACCGCCTTGATTCCAGGGATATCTGAGGGGGAGCGGATGTTACAAAAATCAAGAGGAAGATTCTGACTGTGTGATCAAAGTCCCAGCTATTATGTCAGTTGTGGTTCATGAGTCACAAGTGCTTCATTTGGAAGTTCAAGATCAAGAAACAGAGCCATACTCCAGATAATGCAAAGTGTGTCTAGTTTGGGCAGAAATCACAGAACACAACAATCAATTTGGTCTAGTGAATGGTTAAGATATCAGGCTAGAAACTAGGAGGCTATGAGTTCTAGTCCTGCCTTAGGCATGAAAATCAGCTGGGTGATTTTGGCCAATCACCAGGAGATGGTTAGTTCCAGTCCCACCTTAGCACAAAAACTGACTGGGTGACTTTGGGCCAATTACTAGGAGTTTGTTTAGTTTAGTTTAGTTTAGTTTTATTAAATTTATACCCCGCCCTTCTCCCGGAGGACTCAGGGCGGCTTACAGCCAGTTTAAAAACAATAATACAATACAATACAAAATTTAAAAGTGATTAAAAATAAATATTTAACTAGGCCGCTTCTACTAAAAAATTTGTTAAAACCAATTTAAAATACCCCTAGGCCAGTCCTGCCCGCTGAAATAACCAAGTCTTGAAGGCGCGGCGGAAGGAGAGGAGATCCGGAATCACCTGGATCTCTGGGGGCAGCTCGTTCCAGAGGGTGGGTGCTCCGACAGAGAAGGCTCTCCCCCTGGGGGTCGCCAGCCGACACTGTCTGGTTGACGGCACCCTGAGGAGGCCCTCTCTGTGGGAGCGTATCGGCCGGTGGGAGGTGATCTGTGGCAGAAGGCGGTCTCGGAGGTAACCAGGTCCAATGCCATGGTGCGCTTTAAAGATGATAATCAACACCTTGAAGCGCACTCGGAAGGCCACAGGCAGCCAGTGCAGCTCGCGCAGCAGCGGCATTACATGGGAGCGACGAGTCGCTCCCATCACCGCCCGCGCCACCTTTGGCATGAAAGCTGATTGGGTGACTTTCGGCTCGTCACTCTCTCTTAGCCCAACCCACCTCATAGAGTTATTGTGGGGAAAATAGGAGGAGAATGGCATATTAAGGATGCTTGCCATCTGAGTTATTTCTAAAAATAATAAAAACATGAAGAAACATAAAATTTATTGTTAAAGTAACTTTTAAATTAAAGTAACTTCTTAAAGAACTTCATATTCGCAGTGTGTTCCACTGATATCAATTAATCGATTGCCTGGCCAATGTCCTCAGTTTAGAATGACACAATAGGTTGGCCATCCGGATTGAGAAATTCAGCAACTATATTTTCACAAATCTAGTGAATACTAGATGGAAGTGTCAGAAATTCTGTATATAGCCCTACAGAACAAACAGTGCACAGTTCACATGTGCTTTGCTGCTTAACTGCAACAGGAAGTAGAAAACGTTTATACAGAGAAAAACCATAGAGTATACCATAGATGGAACTACAAACTTACATAGCCATCTTCTGGATTCTGCTGTAGCTGTACTAAATACATTAAAAATGTATTCCAACAGGAAGAAATTTGGTTTCCTTAATTCTCATTCCATTTCTACACCATAGGTGGTCATTTTTGAAAAAGTAAGGAACAGTTGTTTAATACTTAAAAAAAACCTTCTCTTTATAGAAGCTCAATTAATTGCCTCACAGACAGAGGGTGGGGCTACTATAATTGGACACTTTTATTAATGATCTCAGGTAGGAAAAAGGAACAACTCCATTAATTTTGCACAGACAATGTAAAGAGGAGAAAACTGTATGGAGGACAGACACGAAATAGCATTGCCGTATAAAACGTTCCAGCTGAGAATGTTTAGCAACAAAATAATTAAGGGAGAAAGGGTGACAAATCCAAATTAGGGGAGAGATTTCTGCCTGCTTTCTTCAGATTAGTATTTTTGTTTTTTATCAGTACATATTGAAAAAGCATTTATCCTACAAAGCTGGAAAGCATCAGCAAAAAAAAAAAAAGAGACCACCAGGTTGATGACTTTGGTTTACTACCATCCTTTGACCTTTCAAGCAAAAGTATGCCTCATGTCTCCTGCATTGTTATCTGTCAATGGCAAGACAGTTTTGTTAACTTGGTAGGAAGAGAGAAAACTCCTGCATTAGCAGCGTCAGCAGAAAGTACCAAGGCATGAATTTAAAGAGCCCTATAAAATATAAAAGAGGCCTGTCAACTCCTATTTAACCTAGCAGGATATTCTTTAGGGTTATTATTGTTATTATTTGTTGCCAAGGAAAGACAAAGGGTCACAGGACAAAATACTGTAAATGCCTGTTTTGTTGCAGGCAATTTTTAGTTGCAAGCAATTTGTGTCCCTGTTGTAATAAATAAAATGAATGAATGAAAAGGTATTGCAGGTATGTAATGCAGGTAAAGGTAACGGTTTCCCTGTCCAATTGTATCCGGCTCTAGTGTAGGGTGCTCATTTCTGTTTCTTGATCATGGGAGTCAGCGTTGTCTGAAAACATTCTTGGTGGTCATGTTGCCAGCATGGCTATATGACAAAGACACATGGAATGCTGTTATGCAACGTATACATTATACCGGTAGTCCTAATGACCACAATGAAGCCCCAAATTTCTGTTGTTAAGTGTGACATTTGTTGGGTTTTGCCCCATTTTATGCCCTTTCCTGCCACAGCTGTTAAGCGAATTGCCGCAGTTGTTAACTTAGCAACACAGTTGTTAAGTGAATCTGGTTCCCCCATTGACTTTGCTCGTCAGAAGGTCACAAAAGGGGATCACATGACCTTGGGGCACAATAACAGTCATATATACTGTATGAACCAGTTGCCAAACATCTGGATATTGATCACACCATCATAGGGATGCTGGAAAGGTCGTAACTGTGAAAAATAGTCATAGGTCATTTTTTTTTTTGTAACTTTGAATGGTCACTAAATGAACTGTCGTAATTCAAGAACTATCTGTATAAATAATACAATAGAAATAATATTGTATAATATTGCATTTGTATAATACAAATATCCCTGATGGAGAGGATATCTCAGCAGAGGTTGTTTGAATGACATTCATCGGGTGGACTTTGCATGTCCAGAAGCTTTGTGCAAGAAAGCAACATTCAGTGTGAAATCAAGAGAAGAGTTTTCTTGGGTTGAGCTTCACTTTAAGGATTTTTCATAGACTTATCCATTTAGTTTTCTTGGCAATAATGAAGAAGAATACTTATTTCTACATGTCTACATAGCTGTGGTATTTTTAAACTCCTTTGTGCATGATCTCCTTCTCCAATTTTAGCTTTCTTCATCTTTCTGCTTTAGTTTCTGAGCTTCTCATTCCTATTGAAAGGACGATGAAATGAGTTAGCCTGTAAAATAAACTATGATTTTATCCAATCTGGATGTCTGTTTTTTTCACAAGGTACAAAATGTATGTCCTAGTGGACAATCCCTACAATGTGCTGCAGCTGCCAAAAAAGCTAACATAGTCCTAGACTGAATTAACAGAAGGATAGAATCAAGATTCACATGACATGTTAGTACCACTTTATAATGCCTTGGTAAGACCACACTTGGAATACTGCTTCCAGTTTTGATCTCCATGATATAAAAAAAGATGTTGAGACTCTGGAAAGAGTGCAGAGAGGAGCAACAGAGATGATTAGGGGACTGGAGGCTAAAACATATAAGGAACGGTTGCTGGAATTGGGTATGTCTAGTTTAATGAAGAGAAGGGCTAGGGGTGACATAATAGCAGTCTTCCAATATTTGAAGGGCTGCCATAAAGAAGAGAAGGTCAACCTATTCGCCAAAGCACCAGAAGGCAGGATAAGAAGCAATGGATGGAAACTAATCAAGGAGAGAACCAACCTAGAACTAAGGAGAATTTTCCTGACAGTGAGAACAATTAACCAGTGGAACTACTTGCTTCCAGAAGCTGTGGATGCGCCATACTGAGATTTTTAAGAAGAGATTGGACAACCATTTGTCTGAAATGGTTATAAGGTTTTCTCCTTGAGCAGGATGTTGGACCAGAAAACCTCCAAGGCCTCTTCCAACTTTATTCTTTTGTTATTCTAATTCATTCTCTTGATATTATTTTCCAAAGAATTTCATTTTTCCTTATGCTACATTAATGATGGTTCCTTTGCATCAGTTTCTCAATCTTGGCACTTTAAGATGGCATAAACCTCAACTCCCAAGATTCCCCAGTCAACATATATGCATGTACATGGCGTATACATCTACATCTACATCATATACATATACATATGCGTATACATACTTCATATACCTCATATACGTCTACATATATATATACATTGTAGGAAATGACCAGGCTGAGCCGGAGGGAGATTTCAAATGGGTCATCAGTCATGAGTCCCTACAAGAGGTCTAAGTCCAGCCCACCTTGAATTCCTTTGACTCTTATCTACCGCCAATTTGCTTGGACCGTTAGTAGCTCAGATTCTTGTAGAGAGCTTAAGCTTACAATAAATCTTTAAACACATTTGAACTACCTGGCTCTCCTGATTTCCCCGGTGCTTGACACACATATACTGTACATATACATATGTGTGTCATTGTTTGCGGAAAATTGTATAAGTCCTATATGTCAAGTTTCTTTATATCCCTCTGCACATTGATGTTCATGCTGGTAGGTATCAAGAGTTGTCACATCTATCCTATGCCAATACCAGAAAAAGGACTATATACTTCTGTATATAGTGTCAAGGATGAATGAACATGTGCTCCAGATTCAGCTCTCCTAGAGATACCTGTTTCATTATTTAGACTTTGTACTGAACCAGCAAGGTTGTCTTTGCACTCCAATTGTTAAAAAAACACACCACCCTTTACAAAATTCATAAAATACACTAAGTATCTATTGCCCATTGAGATGCCGGTGCAACCGAGAAAACCAACTAACAAAGAAGTGAATCGGAACTACTGCATAAGGACATTATGATTTCCAAATATCTGATCACGATCATTTTAAAACCGGTGTTGAAACAAAAGCTATCATACTGAGACTGGATGCTATCTTTAACAGCCATCAGGGAATCGCCTGCAACAAATTTGATTTGCTATTCAGGCGGAAGTTCAATAATTGTAGAGATAAACCCTCCGCAGCACCTCTTTTGTCTCCTTTTTTAATACAGCCACTTAGAAAGAATCAGTAATTCAAATAAGCTTATGGGGAATTGCAGAACCTGATGGTCTGCCTTCAATTATTTATACACTTTCCATTTTTTGAAAGAGTCGGTGGCCTGTATTCTCTTCTTTGTTTTTTTTCTTCTAATATAGTTAGTAGAATGGAAATTACAGCCCGGAGCCTAGGGGAGGGTCTGCTCTCCGTGGAACTCAGCTTCAGACAAGACTTGTGTTAACATATTAGTAAAACAGTATAGAAAATTGTGATAAGAGTATAAGATTTCGCATTAACAAATTTATTTTGTTTCAAGTGGTCCACGGGTATGTTAGTAACCCAGGGATGTACAGTGTTAGACATTCTTGTGTTTTGATCCTGTTTATGGAGCAATGCCAGGCAGTGAACTTTAGACCTTCTCTGTGCAAAATGCATTCACTACTACTGGGATATAGATTTCGTTGTTACTCTGAGATATTACAAGAAAATAGCAAGATAACCATGAAAATAATGAATGTTAGCAGTTGCACCATATTTGTTTAGTCTACTTTATATGGCAAACATTCTGTCCCTAGAACACTGAGCTTCATTAATTTTGCAGCTATTGAGCTAAATTTGAAAAGAGCTGCAGAATGCTTTTTTTTTTTTAAAAAAAAATTCCTCTAGCATGTTCAGCTATTCAGGTTCATTGGAAAAATTGCTTTCAGGGAAAAAATCAGTGAGAAGTTGGGAGGGTATGTGAGTAAAATAAGTATGTTATGCTTTGCCTAGATTAGGTTAATTTTTACAAAAGAATATTGGAAAATGAGAATGCTGAAATTGTGTAGTTTGTTGTTAAATTTCCAAAGTGTAGTCTTGGAGTATTACAAGACTGGGAAAAAAAAGGGAGCTGGGCGAATGGAAATGCATGTCTTGTTCACTCTTGTTCTAATTGTTATTGTTGTTGTTGTTAGTTGCAAAGTCATATCTGACCCATCACAACCCCATGGACAATGTTCCTCCACGCCTTCCTGTCCTCTACCATCTTCTGGAGTCCATTTAAGCTCACTCCTACTGCTTCAGTGACTCCATCCAGCCACCTCATTCTCTGTCGTCCCCTTCTTCTATTGCCCTCAATCTTTCCCAGAATTAGGCTCTTCTCCAGTGAGTCCTTCCTTCTCATTAGGTGGCCAAAGTACTTGAGTTTCAACTTCAGGATCTGGCCTTCTAAAGAGCAGTCAGGGTTGATCTCTTCTAAGACTGACCGGTTTGATTGCCTTGCAGTCCAGGGGACTTGCAGGAGTCTTCTCCAGCACCATAGTTCAAAGGCCTCAATTCTTTGGTGCTCAGCCTTTCTTATGGTCCAACTTTCACAGCCATACATTGCAAGTTCTAATAATTATGGCTCCATAACTTGAGAACCAATTCAGTGTGGGGCCTAGAAATTGCTGGCCTAGAAACCAGGAGACTTTGAGTTCTAGTTCTGCCTTAGGCATGAAAGCCAGCTGGGTGACTGTGGGCCAATCATCAGGAGACCGTGAGTTCTAGTTCCGCCTTAGGCATGAATGCCGGCTGGGTGACTGGGTGGGCCAATCACTCTCTCACACCCCAACTTCACAAGGTTGTTGCTGTGGGGAAAAGTGGAGGAGGAAAAAGCATTGGCTATGTTCACCACCTTGACTTACTTATAAAGTAATAAAGGTGGAATAAAAATCTAATAAATAAATAACATGAAGGGTTCTGTAACTGGAGCAAAAAGAAATTGTTTAGCCTAACTATTGCTATCTCGCTTTTGTAATCAGCGTTTGCCTCAGGGACAAATTTCATGCAAGCCTGGGAAACATGTACATGGATAGGATGTACTGGAGGAGGGAATAAGGGAATGTACAGGAATGATTAATGTCTTCCTTATGATGTAATGGCTCTGTTGTCTGATTTTCACTGGCTAACAAAGTTTATGAAGCAATGCTACTGATCACATGAAGTATTAATACCACTTTACAATGCCTTGGTAAGGCCACACTTGGAATACTGCATCCAGTTTTGGTCACCACGATGTAAAAAAGATGTTGAGACTCTAGAAAGAGTACAGAGAAGAGCAACAAAGATGATTAGGGGACTGGAGGCTAAAGCATATGAGGAACAGTTGCTGGAATTGGGTATGTCTAGTTTAATGAAGAGAAGGACGAGGGGGGACATGATAGCAGTGTTCCAATATCTCAGGGGCTGCCACAAAGAAGAGGGAGTCAAGCTATTCTCCAAAGTGCCTGAAGGCAGGACAAGAAGCAATGGGTGGAAACTAACCAAAGAGAGAAGCAACCTAGAACTAAGGAGGAACTTCCTGACAGTTAGAACAATTAACCAGTGGAACAACCTGCCTCCAGAAGCGGTGAATGCTCCAACACTGGAAGTTTTTAAGAAGAAACTGGACAGACATTTGTCCAAAATGGTATAGTGTTTCCTTCCTGAGCAGGGGGTTGAACTAGATGACCTCCAAGGTCCCTTCCAACTTTATCATCATCATCATCATCATCATCATCATCATCATCATCATCATCATCATCATCATCATCATCATTATTACTGACTTTCTAAGGTGTGGCACTTCTGAACGCAATGCTGCCAATGTGTTATTTTGATTGAAAATAAAGTGCTGTTTCCTCAAGACGCTTCCATTTGAGTTGCCTGATTAGATTTTTAATGGTATCTCAAATTGAAGTAAGGGCCAGGCACCTTACAACATATCCAAGACATGGAGACTGGTAGCTTCATCAACATTATTAAGACTGCTTATGATCAGGCCTGCTTTATAATGCAGCTGCCCCAGTGATGTGGGTGGGGTTACACAGTGAAGTGGGAGATCTCCTCCTCTTGTAATAGTGTCCCCATTTTCTGCTCCATTTCTAAATAAATACTATTCTGAAGTGGCATTATTCCAAAATAGCACTAGACCTGTGTCCAAAGGCAGTATGAAAAAGAATGGCCACCAAGCTCACTATGAAGGTTCCCATCAGACTTCTCCAACAGTAGAATTAAAGGGTGATGTGAGAATGTGACAATGGGCTGTGCAAGGATGTGAGACTAAGCTGAAGTTGCCATAATCTAAAGAGAGAGAAGGCTCATGTGTAGAGAAGATAAAAGCCAGGAATCTTTCAAAAATATTTTTTTCAGGAGGTAGATAAGAAGGAATCAAATCACTAAGGATCAAACAAGGAATGTCGTCAGAAGACAGAGAAAATCTTCCCATTTGGGGTCTGGATTTATAGGCTCCTGTTTCTCTTACTAGTGCCTGTCCAGGCTAGTTGAACAGAACTAGGGTGAAGGTTCATTCTCTGGGCTTGTGGGTTGGTTTCCCACCATTTTGTTTTTTCAGTCCAAATTCCCTCCCTTCTAGTCCCAGCCCCACTCAGGCTGTGCGATATTTGTCCTTCAAACCAAGCCAGAAGAAATCCACCAGTGACTTTCCTTCCCTTTTCCCACTCTAGGTTTGGCTACCTGAGGCAGAACAGAATTTAGCAACGGGGGCAGTTTAGTTTACGCCAGCAAACTTTTCTGCTGACTCAGGGATGAGAAATGCAGATTAACGTGTCCATCTGAAGAACAGTTCGTAGCAACTCAGACTGAGGCTTCTTCCTCTCCTTCTTCAAATGAGCAAATGAAGTCAGAAGTCTCACAGGACACCTGTCAACAGCTTAAGCCCCTCTTCATCATTTTCAGCACATCTGAAATTATAAATACACACTTTAAAAGGCTTGCCAGGAGAACAACATGCCCTCCGATAAGTTAGCCTACTATCCTGAATGTGTAAGCTTTTTTTTTCCCAGCTTTTTTTTTAACCATCTAAACCAGCTGTCTAAACATTTCATTAGTGGCTGTTTTGCAAATGGGCTCTTCCCCTTTTTCATCTATACCAGATTTTTTTTGAAAGTCAGTGTGCCTGCGTGTCTGTGTTTGTGTCCCCTGTCTCTTGACACACAGAGAGTCAAACACCATTTTCAGTCAGGGACAATAATATCACAATCAACAAACTGAATTTCCCCAATATTAAGTAAAAGAGAGAGCAACGTGTTTTCCAGCTTGTTTTATTTTGGATTGATATATATATATATACACACACAAACTATGATTTCAAGCTTGTCTGCAGAGATTCCAGTCCTGTGCACTGGACCAAAATTGAAAAATAATTTTAAGTGGGATCTGGTGCAAGTGTGTAAATGTATACCATCACAATTTGTTTACTGTAGATGTTGCAATATGGGAAGAGGCGGATGTAAGGAGGGGGAAGGAAGAGAGGAAGAGACACCTTAACATTTATGCGCATATATTTGGGGCTATAAATCTATCGACAGCATTGTAACCACTTTCCCTGGAGGTCATTGACCCTAAGAAAAGAGGCATTTGTGTCTCACAGCTGCTATCCCCCCTTCCTTTTGGTTTACTAGACATTCCTGGGCTCAATTGTTCTTCAGAGAATATGGTGCCTAAAGAAGCGTAAATCTCTCCAGCCAGCTTTAGGTATCCTTCACAGGAGAAGTTTTACTATGCTGAAGAACTGTTAGCCCTGACCAGCATTGTTTTTGCCCACAACCTTACATTGTCAATGTTACTTGAAAAGGAACTATAAAGCTTAATGTTTAGGAGCTCTGCATGATGGGATCTTTGTTGCTCTTCTCCTGACTCAATCAACCTGATTGCATATGTTCAAACTGTTCAGTCTCTGGTGCAGCAACTGATTAATGCATGAACTATAGAAACATAGAACAAAAGAGTTGGAGGGGACCTAGAGGTCTTCTAGTCCAACCCCCAGCTCGAGCCAGAGACCCTATACCAATGGTGGCAAACCTACGGCACGGGTGCCAGAGGCGGCACTCAGAGCCCTCTATGTGGGCACGCGCGCCGTCACCCCAGTCCTAGGCCTTCAGATGGGTTTTATAAAACCTTTTTCCTTTAGGCCTCCGCCACCATGTGCAAAAAAAAAAAAGGTTCAATCAGTCAATTTCAACTTCTCACGGAAAAAAAAAGATCTTGCAAAGTTGGAATTGATTGATTGAACTTTTTAGTCCCACCCAGTCTGCTGTTACCACTGCAGCCACGCCCACCCAATTGGCCACACCCAGCCAATGGGCCACATCCACCCGGCACTCGACGATGCATAAGTGGGTTTTGGGTTGCAGTTTGGGCACTCGGTCTGTAAATGTTTCGCCATCACTGCCCTATACCTTTTCAGATAAATTGTTGTTCAGTCTCTTTGTGAAAGTCTCCAGTGATAAAGAACCCACAACTTCTGAAGGCAAGCGGTTCCGTTGGTTGCTCTCATCGTTAGGAAATTTCTCCTTAATTCCAGGTTGCCTCTCTCCTTGATTAGTTTCCATCCATTGTTTCTTGTCTTGCCTTTTGGTGATGTGGAAAATAGTTTGACCCCCTCCCTCTTTGTAGGAGCCCCTCAAATAGTGGAATACTGTTATCATGTTTCCCCTAGTGAACCTAGTCCTTTTTTTCTTTTGAGATGAGGGAGGTTGCAAAGATCCCAGTTTTATAATTTTTAATGGCCTCTGCTTAAGCATGTATTACCATCAGAGGGAAGAATAAAGCTCACTTAGGGTCCTTCTCTGCTTTCACTTAACTATAGCTCAAAAATAGACTCAGTCACTTTGACCCTAAGTGAACACACATCTGCACTACAGCAATGCGCTGTATATGGGGCTACCCTTGAAGAGTGTCTAGAAGCCAACAGCTGGCACAGAATGCAGTTGTGTGGACAGTTCTCCGGGTTCCAATGTAACATCTCTGTTGTGCAAGCTGCACTGGTTGCCCGTTTGCTTCCTATAGTCTCTTTGCAGCAGCATTGGGGATTCGTTGGAATCCGATGATTAATCCATCATAGCTATTTTACACAATTAATGCAACAAATCTTCCAGTCTTATCATCTTGTTGCATTTTAGTATCTGATGACTAAAGGGCTTCACAGTTTAAGGATTGACATTATATCATAGTTTAGGCTGTATTGTGTTTTGTTTATGTGCAACTGACAGATTGGAAGCCAAATTAAGATTTTAACATAGACTGTTATTTATTATGTTACTCTTAAGTTTTTTAAACTGGATATTCCTTGAGAGTTTTTAATTTGCTCAAGAGTAAGAGAAAGCTCAGATAGGACATATTGAGCTGTCTTAAACCAGATCAGTTTGTCTATCCTTTAGGTTAATTTATTCAGACTACAGAGTTTAGGGTAGAAATCCTTCCTAATGATTCATTCATACCTTCATTTTCCCATAAGTGGAATAAGCCTGGGATCTTCTCTCCCTACAACATGTGACATAGTATTAAGCTATCAGCCTTCCTGTCCTACAGGCCCTGGGATTTATTGGTTCTTCATTTTATCAAGCAAGGATAAGAATGCAAGCCGTAGGCAAAATGTTAGTTGATAAAATAGATGTTAATCAAGCAGCCCCTTGCCTACGGCATGTGTTCTTATTCTATCTTAGGATTGTTCTTTAATGGAAGCCCATCAAAGTCTTATTAGTCATCTTCTCATTTTAGATTCCTTGAGGCCCAGATACACAATTTCCTCCCCCTCCCACACACACACCCCACATGCTTTGTCTTGAAAAGAAAGAAAACCCATATGACCGGGAATAAGGAAGTCATATCATGAAGGAATATAGCAATAGCAATCACACTTAGGTTTATATACAGCCCCATAGTGCTTTACAGCCCTTTCTGAGCAATTTACAAGGTCAGCATATGGGCCCCCAACAATCTGTGTTCTCATTTTACCTCAGAAGGATGGAAAGCTGAGTCAACCTCAAGCCTCGTCAAGATTGAATTGCAGTTACCCTGTAATTCTCATTTTAACCACTGCATTACCAGGGCTCCTAATACTAAATCATTAGTTTTCACTGCCATAGGATCTTTTCTTTTCATGAAAGCCTCCAATGGATCTATCTTCCCATTCATGCAGCTATAAGCTTGCTGAATCAAGGAGAAGAAAATGGAAAGTAAGGTGTTACTGTTTGAAACACACAACAAGGAACAAATCCTTTTGAGAGTGAGTGTCCCCATTCATCTTGGAACCAGTTGAAGCATTTTAAACAATCTCCAATGTTTAAGGACAATATTCATTCATTCATTCATTCATTCATTCAGTGTACAGGAGTGTACAGTGTACAGTGTACAGGAGGCACGTCAGGCAACTGAATTACTTCCACATGACTTGCCTTCGCAGAATTCTGAGGATCCTGTGGCAGGATAAGATACCAGATACAGATATCCTCTCCAGAGCAGGCCTATCATCAGTTCACACTCTGTTGATGAAAGCCCAGATGCGCTGGGCAGGCCACGTTGTAAGGATGCCAGACCATCGCATCCCTAAACAGCTCTTCTATGGTGAGCTGTCTCAAGGAAAGCGATCGCATGGGGGACAAAAGAAGCGGTACAAAGACACGCTGAAAGCATCTCTCAGGTCCCTGGATATCGACACCATCTCTTGGGAATTTTTGGCGCATGATCGACTGACACGGCGTACCCTGGTTTACCAGGGTTGCCAGACATATGAACACAGAAGGACAATCTTGGCACAAGAGAAGCGAGCACTCCGTAAAGCCAGAGCTGCAAATGCTGAAGCAATAGTGTCCACATTTCTCTGTTCAGTATGTGACAGAACATTCCGTGCTAACATCGGTCTCATCAGCCATCTACGGACACACCGCTGATGGCCCATAATCCATAAGATGTCAAGGTCTTCATCGAAATCAATGGACGAACAACAACATATATCTATACTGGACTCGCCTGTGGTAGACTGTACTCAAGAAAGCTTAAAAATAAACATAGGTACCACAATGATTTAAAAGCATTTGTGAAAAGAAATGATAGTTATTATTACTAGTCATAAGACAATAACCAATACCAAACAGCAGTAAAAAAAAATTATAAATTAATGCACACAATTGCAGGATCCTCTTAAGAAATCCATTCATCTTGAAATAGCCCTAATCTTTTAAAAGCAGAGGACAATCCAAAGAAGTTCCACATCTGAACTGAAAAGGGAAAGATTCCTCTTACGTGTTCTTGAGAAAGCGATGAGAACAAGTCCTAAGAGTTAAACACTTATTTTGGAACAAGTTTGCAATACAAAGGGCTATTTCCAGAGATTTATGGGCATTTGAAGTTTTGGACTGAACCTAGTGGCAAACAGGAAGGCAGCACAGCCAATGCTTTGTGGGAACTTTGAATTTCCAATATGACCTGAAGGCAGGAAAAGAATTAATGGATGGGAGCTCATTAAAAAGAGAACAGACCTGGAATTACTGTAAGGAGTAATTTCCTGAGTGTGAGAACAATTAACCAGTGGGACGACTTGTCTCCAGAAATTGTAGGTGCTCCATTGCTGAAGGTTTTCAAGAAAAGATTGGACAACCATCTTAGGCAAAGGGTTGGATTAGAAGACTGAGATTTCCTAGTAGTAGTAGTAGTAGTAGTAGTAGTAGTAGTAGTAGTAGTAGTAGTAGTAATAATAATAATAATAATAATAATAATAATAATAATAATAATAATAATAATAATAATAATAATAATAATAATAAAGTTGGAAGGGACCTTGGAGGTCATCGAGTCCAACCCCCTGCTCAGGCAGGAAACCCTACACCATTTCGGACAAATGGCTGTCCAGTCTCTTCTTAAAAANCAGCAACTGATTAATGCATGAACTATAGAAACATAGAACAAAAGAGTTGGAGGGGACCTAGAGGTCTTCTAGTCCAACCCCCAGCTCGAGCCAGAGACCCTATACCAATGGTGGCAAACCTACGGCACGGGTGCCAGAGGCGGCACTCAGAGCCCTCTATGTGGGCACGCGCGCCGTCACCCCAGTCCTAGGCCTTCAGCTGGGTTTTATAAAACCTTTTTCCTTTAGGCCTCCGCCACCATGTGCAAAAAAAAAAAAGGTTCAATCAGTCAATTTCAACTTCTCACGGAAAAAAAAAGATCTTGCAAAGTTGGAATTGATTGATTGAACTTTTTAGTCCCACCCAGTCTGCTGTTACCACTGCAGCCACGCCCACCCAATTGGCCACACCCAGCCAATGGGCCACATCCACCCGGCACTCGACGATGCATAAGTGGGTTTTGGGTTGCAGTTTGGGCACTCGGTCTGTAAAAGTTTCGCCATCACTGCCCTATACCTTTTCAGATAAATTGTTGTTCAGTCTCTTTGTGAAAGTCTCCAGTGATAAAGAACCCACAACTTCTGAAGGCAAGCCGTTCCGTTGGTTGCTCTCATCGTTAGGAAATTTCTCCTTAATTCCAGGTTGCCTCTCTCCTTGATTAGTTTCCATCCATTGTTTCTTGTCTTGCCTTTTGGTGATGTGGAAAATAGTTTGACCCCCTCCCTCTTTGTAGGAGCCCCTCAAATAGTGGAATACTGTTATCATGTTTCCCCTAGTCCTTATTTTCTTTTGAGGTGAGGGAGGTTGCAAAGATCCCAGTTTTATAATTTTTAATGGCCTCTGCTTAAGCATGTATTAGCATCAGAGGGAAGAATAAAGCTCACTTAGGGTCCTTCTCTGCTTTCACTTAACTGTAGCTCAAAAATAGACTCAGTCACTTTGATCCTAAGTGAACACACATCTGCACTACAGCAATGCGCTCTATATGGGGCTACCCTTGAAGAGTGTCTAGAAGCCAACAGCTGGCACAGAATGCAGTTGTGTGGACAGTTCTCCGGGTTCCAATGTAACATCTCTGTTGTGCAAGCTGCACTGGTTGCCTGTTTGCTTCCTATAGTCTCTTTGCAGCAGCATTGGGGATTCGTTGGAATCCGATGATTAATCCATCATTGCTATTTTACACAATTAATTCAACAAATCTTCCAGTCTTATCATCTTGTTGCATTTTAGTATCTGATGACTAAAGGCCTTCACAGTTTAAGGATTGACATTATATCATAATTTAGGCTGTATTGTGTTTTGTTTATGTGCAACTGACAGATTGGAAGCCAAATTAAGATTTTAACATAGGCTGTTATTTATTATGTTACTCTTAAGTTTTTTAAACTGGATATTCCTTGAGTGTTTTTAATTTGCTCGAGAGTAAGAGAAAGCTCAGATAGGACATATTGAGCTGTCTTAAACCAGATCAGTTTGTCTATCCTTTAGGTTAATTTATTCAGACTACAGAGTTTAGGGTAGAAATCCTTCCTAATGATTCATTCATACCTTCATTTTCCTATAAGTGGAATAAGCCTGGGATCTTCTCTCCCTACAACATGTGACATAGTATTAAGCTATCGGCCTTCCTGTCCTACAGGCCCTGGGATTTATTGGTTCTTCATTTTATCAAGCAAGGATAAGAATGCAAGCCGTAGGCAAAGTGTTAGTTGATAAAATAGATGTTAATCAAGCAGCACTTTGCCTATGGCATGTGTTCTTATTCTATCTTAGAATTGTTCTTTAATGGAAGCCCATCAAAGTCTTATTAGTCATCTTCTCATTTTAGATTCCTTGAGGCACAGATACACAATTTCCTCCCCCTCACACACACACACACACCACATGCTTTGTCTTGAAAAGAAAGAAAACCCATATGACCGGGAATAAGGAAGTCATATCATGAAGGAATATAGCAATAGCAATCACACTTAGGTTTATATACAGCCCCATAGTGCTTTACAGCCCTTTCTGAGCAATTTACAAGGTCAGCATATGGGCCCCCAACAATCTGTGTTCTCATTTTACCTCAGAAGGACGGAAAGCTGAGTCAACCTCAAGCCTCGTCAAGATAGAATTGCAGTTACCCTGTAATACTCATTTTAACCACTGCATTACCAGGGCTCCTAATACTAAATCATTAGTTTTCACTCCCATGGGATCTTTTCTTTTCATGAAAGCCTCCAATGGATCTATCTTCCCATTCATGCAGCTATAAGCTTGCTGAATCAAGGAGAAGAAAATGGAAAGTAAGGTGTTACTGTTTGAAACACACAACAAGGAACAAATCCTTTTGAGAGTGACTGTCCCCATTCATCTTGGAACCAGTTGAAGCATTTTAAACAATCTCCAATGTTTAAGGACAATATTCATTCATTCATTCATTCATTCATTCATATATCTATACTGGACTCGCCTGTGGTAGACTGTACTCAAGAAAGCTTAAAAATAAGCATAGGTACCACAATGATTTAAAAGCATTTGTGAAAAGAAATGATAGTTATTATTACTAGTCATAAGACAATAACCAGTACCAAACATCAGTAAAAAAAATTATAAATTAATGCACACAATTGCAGGATCCTCTTAAGAAATCCATTCATCTTGAAATAGCCCTAATCTTTTAAAAGCAGAGGACAATCCAAAGAACTTTTCTTGGTGAGGGTAAAACATAAATGCAAGTTCCACATCTGAACTGAAAAGGGAAAAATTCCTCTTACGTGTTCTTGAGAAAGCGATGAGAGCAAGTCCTAAGAGTTAAACACTTATTTTGGAACGAGTTTGCAATACAAAGGGCTATTTCCAGAGATTTATGGGCATTTGAAGTTTTGGACTGAACCTAGTGGCAAACAGGAAGGCAGCACAGCCAATGCTTTGTGGGAACTTTGAATTTCCAATATGACCTGAAGGCAGGAAAAGAATTAATGGGTGGGAGCTCATTAAAAAGAGAACAGACCTGGAATTACTGTAAGGAGTAATTTCCTGAGTGTGAGAACAATTAACCAGTGGGACGACTTGTCTCCAGAAATTTTAGGTGCTCCATTGCTGAAGGTTTTCAAGAAAAGATTGGACAACCATCTTAGGCAAGGGGTTGGATTAGAAGACTGAGATTTCCTAGTAGTAGTAGTAGTAGTAGTAGTAGTAGTAGTAGTAGTAGTAGTAGTAGTAGTAGTAGTAATAATAAAGTTGGAAGGGACCTTGGAGGTCATCAAGTCCAACCCCCTGCTCAGGCAAGAAACCCTACACCATTTCGGACAAATGGCTGTCCAGTCTCTTCTTAAAAACTTCCAGTGTTGGAGCATTCACTGTTTCTGGAGGCAGGTTGTTCCACTGGTTAATTGTTCTAACTGTCAGGAAGTTTCTCCTTAATTCTAGGTTGCTTCTCTCCTTGATTAGTTTCCACCCGTTGCTTCTTGTCCTAACTTCAGGCGCATCCCTGTGACTCTATGTCATTTTATGTAATTTTAGGCTGGAAAAGTCTTCTTGATGCTTTACTTCAATTTTTCTTATCTTGCAAGCCTGCCAAACAAATATACAGAGAGAGGATAGAACACCTACAAAACTAGCGATAAAAGTCAACAATAGTGAAATGCTCAATTTTTATGCCCATCTATGGGGGACATGTCTTAGTAATATTGGGGGAGGGAGGGTAGGTTAATTGTGGGAGAAAAAAAATCATTGGGGTTCACGTGCTGCAATTTAATGAGATCTATTTTCCTGAAAGAAAATGACTTATCCTTCAGAATTCAGTCTGATCCAGAACCAAGAAAGAATTCATCACTGCTGGCTTGTTACCCAACTTGATTGTGATCAAGGATAGCAGACATCTGACACTAAGCAAGATCAAAGAGGCAACTGCAGGCTAATAAACAGAGTGCTTGCGATTGACCTCCATCAACCAGCAAACAAATTGCTCTTCTTTGTTACCCAAGTAACGGTTTGAATTCACTGACCCTCTTCACCTTCCATACCAAACACCACCACCCAAAATATTATTGCTTCTAGGAAAAACTATTAATCTACTGCATTCAGATTGGCCACTGGTAAATGGTCCATTCCAGCAGCAGATGGTTTACATGGAATGCTAAGAACAGCCCATGATGAATTGATTAAACGGTTAAACCACAGTTCCAGTTGACCCTGTTAGATATTGCCCAGATTCTTTCCATCTCTCTTTTTTTTCTTTCTCTATCTCCCCTGATCCTTGGCAAATATGCTTAATAGTCAACCTACATGATTATTTCAGAATTCCATTGCAATGTGCAGCGAACTAGCTCCAAAGTACTTCAAGGAGATTATCCTAGAGGCGGTGAATTATGGTTACTGTTCAGCAGTAAGACTGAGAAAAAAATATTGTTTTATATCTACAGGAACAACATGAATGAGTAAACTGGAGTCAGGGCCATTCTTCAAAGGTGATTCAACATGTTTTGATGGAAACAGAATGTCTTCCGATTTCAAGGAGGGAGGGAGGGAGGGAGGGAGGGAGGGAGGGAGGAAGGAAGGAAGGAAGGAAGGAAGGAAGGAAGGAAGGAAGGAAGGGAGTTTGACCAAATAGGAGATTCAGAAAGCTTTCTTTAATCCAATCTTTGCAATGGCAGCTTGTGAAGGAAGCTTCCCCCCCTCCCCTTTAATAAAATGACTGATTGATTATGTGCCATCAAATTGTTTTGGACTCCTAACTACTACACAGATAAATTTGCTCCAGGAGGATCACTCCCTATCCTAGCCTTGCAGGTGTTCCAACAGTGTGCTTATCACCATGATGATGGCATGATGGAAGACAGATTATTTCAGCTTCCTAAATTCCTTCTCTGCCAGAATACTAGTTAGGATAGCAAGAAGCAAATCTATTCCTCATGCATGATTTCAGATGTCAGATAGGTTTTCACTTTGAAAAAATGAATGGCTCCCTGTTGTCATTTTTGTGTCACATCTCCAGGGAACTAAACTGATGCTACAAAAGAAGCTTTGTATCCTGCTAGGATCATCAACCGAACTTCACCAAACAGTTTACAGTATATCTGAAGGGGTTTCAGTCTTTGAAATGCATTCCACCAACTCTCACTCTGTGAAATGTCAACTTTCCCCAGTCCAGTTCTCTTGTCTGACTTGAGCAGCAAAAGCCCCATTTCACACATACCCTCTGCTGAAGGATATTCTCCAGCATATAAGATAAGATAAGATAAGATAAGATAAGATAAGATAAGATAAGATAAGATAAGATAAGATAAGATAAGATAAGATAAGATGATAAGATAACCTTTATTGTCATTTTTTTTTTACTGTGGGCACAATGGCACACATCAAAAATGAAATTTAGTTGCCCGCTCTCAAAGTGAAACACATACATGACACACACCTAAAACATACTATGTACAACCTATGTATAGACCCACACCCGTACATATACATAACAAATAAATATTAAATACTGTCCATCTTGAATATATAATGGAAGGAGGAAGCTTGAGAGTTCGCAAGGTTAATGCCGTATGGAATGAAACTATGGCTGAATCTGGATGTTCTGCTACGGATACCACGAAGACTCCTCCCAGAAGGTAACAAGGAAAACAGGTCGTGGAGAGGATGTGTAGTGTCCCAGATGATCTTACGGACCCTGCACAAGCAACGCTTCCGTGCTATGTCCTGGATGGGAGGGAGGGAGCTGCCAATGATCTTTTCGGCCATCCTCACCACTCTCTGCACCGCCTTCCTGTCCGAAGCAGTGATGCTTCCAAACCAGACTGTGATGCTGTATGACAGGATGCTCTCGATTGTCCCCCTGTAGAAAGTGGTCAGGACAGGGGAAGGAAGATGTTTGCCTTCAAGATGGTGAGTAGATGCATTTTATAAAGTGCAGTTGGCTTGGTGGATTCAAAGTCAAACAGTCACGGGGTTCTGCAGAAGAGTATAATCATGCTCTTCTTCTGCAGAAGTTCCTGGTGGTTGTTGGCCATGAAAAATCTTAGATAATCAGCACTCAGAGTCTGTTTCTATTTCACATTATTTCCCATGCCTATATATATATACTGTATATATATATATAGCAATAGCACTTAGACTTACCATATATACCGCTTCACAGGGCTTCACAGCCCTCTCTAAGCAGTTTACAAAGTCAGCCTATTGCCCCCAACAATCTGGGTCCTCATTTTACTGACTTCGGAAGGATGGAAGGCTGAGTCAACCTTGAGCTGGTGAGAATCAAACTGCTGAATTGCTGGCAGCCAGGAGTCAGCAGAATTATCCTACAATACTGCATTCTAACCACTGTGCCAACATGCAGTGGTGCATGATAGATGATGATGATGATGATGATGATGATGATGATGATGATGATGATGATGATGATTGATCATCGCACAGTCAGACGGATGTTCAGACTGGATTTGGCATTTTTGTCTACCTATCGAGTCCTTACCAAGGACCTGGGATAGGCAGATGTGGATGTTTTATTATTATTATTATTATTATTATTATTATTATTATTATTATTATTATTATTATTATTATTATTATTATTATTATTATTATTATTATTATTATTATTATTATTAAGATGAGATGAGATAGAGACAGATAAATGGAAAGAGAGATAAAAAGATGGATGGATGGATGGATGGATGGATGGATGGATAGATGGAGATAGATGGACAGATGTAGATTAGGATGAGGAATGGTTATAGTACTACTGGTAGCCTGTTTTGCCACTGTGCAGGTGAACTTACAAATATATTGCTTAAAAATGCTAAGATTTCATTATGAAAATAATACATCTTGCAAAGAGTGGAAAAGCGGAAAAGCTGGTGACTCTATATAACTCTGTTAAAATTGCCACCTTAGATGTTAGCTTATTTTCTTTGCTCTTTTTGTCATTTCATTTTTATATATTTTGAAAGAATATTAAAAAATAATACAGATAGAAAAAGACAGTACAGGTAGACAGGTACCGGTGAATAGTCAACAAATGTGAAATTGCATGAAATTGGTATATTCTAATTGATATTTTATATCATTAGCAGCTTATGATATTGGAAAGTATTTAATATCCATTTTCCAATCAAAACCTAACTGTTCCTCTGGAGATTTATCCAAAGTATGCTTGTTTAACACAGTTCAAGTCTACGTTGGTTAAAACAGTTCAACTCATTAAAAAAAAAACTAGATGTGAGGACTATTCACTGTAATAGAGAATAAATAGCCCTTTTTACAGGAACTCTGTAAGCAACACTAGTATTATTATCACCCCCATGTTAGAAATATGGAAAGGCAGGGAAGGTTAAGAATTGTGTGTACTTAAAGACACTAGAAAATTCACAGTTGGGATGAGTAAAATACAGGTAGTCCTCGGCCACAACTGAGCTCAAAATTTTTGTTGCTAAGTGAAACATTGGCTAAGTGAGTTTTGCCCCATTTTATGACTTTTCTTGCCATAGTTGTTAAGTGAATCACTGCAGTTGTTAAGTTAGTAACATGGTTGTTAAGTGAATCTGGCTTCCCCCATTGACTTTGCCTGTCAGAAGGTTGCAAAAGGGGATCTCACAGGACCCCGGGACATAGCAATCGTCATAACTCTGAGTTTGTTGCCAAGAGTCTGAATTTCGATCACGTGACCATGGGGATGCTGCAACGGTCGTAAGTCACTTTTTCCAGTGCCGTTTTAACTTCAAATGGTCACTAAACAAACTGTTATAAGTTGATGACTACCTGTATCTCCTTCTTGGTTTCCCAAGCAGGAAGCTGGAAAAAGATAGCTCTTACTGATGTTCTGGATAAATTTTGGTCACATGTAAGTTTTAAAGTAAGCATTTGTCCCTGGAGGCACAAATTACCTATCCCCACTATTAAAAAAAATAATTCATTTGCAATTCCATGCATGACACACCTACAAATCTTTCCTAGGAAATAAGTTTTTACAAAACCATCTTCAACCTGGACGAGGAGATAGATGGGGAACTCATCAAATTTGCAAACGACACCAAGCTGGCAGGAATAGCCAACACTCCAGAAGACAGGCTTAGGATACAGGAGGATCTGGACAGACTTGAACACTGGGCGCTATCTAACAAAATGAAATTCAATGGTGAAAAATGTAAGGTTCTACATTTAGGCAAGAAAAACCAAATGTACAGGTATAGTATAGGGGGCACCTTGCTCAATAGTAGTAACTGTGAGAGGGACCTCGGAGTCCTAGTGGACAATCATTTAAATATGAGCCAGCAGTGTGCTGCAGCTGCCAAAAAAGCCAACACAGTGCTAGGCTGCATTAACAGAGGAATAGAATCAAGATCACGTGAAGGGTTAGTACCACTTTACAATGCCTTGGTAAGGCCACACTTGGAATACTACATCCAGCTTTGGTGACCACGATGTAAAAAAGATGTTGAAACTCTAGAAAGAGTACAGAGAAGAGCAACAAAGATGATTAGGGGACTGGAGGCTAAAACATATAAGGAACGGTTGCTGGAATTGGGTATGTCTAGTTTAATGAAGAGAAGGACGAGGGGGGGACATGATAGCAGTGTTCCAATATCTCAGGGGCTGCCCCAAAGAAGAGGGAGTCAAGCTATTCTCCAAAGCGCCTGAGGGCAGGACAAGAAGCAACGGATGGAAACTAATCAAGGAGAGAAGCAACCTAAAACTAAGGAGAAACTTCCTGACAGTTAGAACAATTAACCAGTGGAACAACCTGCCTCCAGAAGCTGTGAATGCTCCAACACTGGAAGTTTTTAAGAAGAAACTGGACAGCCATTTGTCCAAAATGGTGTAGGGTTTCCTGCCTGAGCAGGGGGTTGGACTAGATGACCTCCAAGGTCCCTTCCAACTTTATTATTATTATTATTATTATTATTGTTGTTGTTGTTGTTGTTGTTGTTGTTGTTATTATTATTATTATTATTATTATTATTATTATTATTATTATTATTATTATTATTATTATTATAACTTTATCTTGATTTCTTGGCACCCTAAGACTGCAAAGCTGGGATCTAAAGAACAGGAAGGTTATGGCATGACTTGAGCTAACTTAAGCATTTAAATAGACTGATTCCAGATTATTATTTTTATTTTTCAAGAGAAACACAATATCTAGTGCACCTGAAGCTGGTGAGATTGGCAAGAAAATGTCAAGTGGTGTCTTGAGGGCTATTCAGAATTTGCTCGTAAACCAGGAGAGGTAATTAAATATTTAAAGAACAACTTGAAGTGTTTTAGAGAGCAAAAGCATCAGAAGAAAATGGGGTTTGCAAAGAAGGAACACTGGGGTAGTTAGCAAGTCATTTCTTGACATGGTTTTGGAAACATGCTGGCTACCTTTGTGTGTATGTTTGCATGAGCATAGATCAATAGGTTGTTTAAATCCCATTCAAGTCAAATCAATTTAAACAATCCGTGTGTGTACATGAGAGACTGAGATTCTTGATATCCTGCCTGGCTGATCGGTAAAATGACAGTTTATTGCAAAGCGGTCTTTTATTATTATCTTTTATTATATAGTTATTTAAAGAGACACTCAGAATTGGGTTCAGATGAAAGCAGCTATGAGTACAGAACAGAATAAAAGAGTTGGAAGGGACTTTGGAGGTCTTCTAGTCCAAGCTCCTGCTTAGGCAGGAAACTCTATACCATTTCGGACAAATAGTTGTTCAGTCTCTTCTTAAAAACTTCCAGTGTTGGAGCATTCACCGCTTCTGGAGGCAGGTTGTTCCATTGATTAATTGTTCTCACTGTCAGGAAATTTCTCCTTAGTTCTAGGTTGCTTCTCTCCTTGGTTAGTTTCCATCCGTTGCTTCTTACCCCGCCTTCAGGTGCTTTGGAAATTAGGTCGACTCCCTCTTCCTAATGGCAACCCCTGAGATATTGGAAGACTGCTACCATGTCACCCCTCATCCTTCT
The DNA here is from genome assembly GCF_001527695.2 of Protobothrops mucrosquamatus. NCBI lineage: Eukaryota > Metazoa > Chordata > Lepidosauria > Squamata > Viperidae > Protobothrops > Protobothrops mucrosquamatus. The sequence continues at coordinate 179,638 of NW_015388205.1, read as the reverse complement.
TTTCATTGAACTAGACATACCCAATTCCAGCAACCGTTCTTTATATGTTTTAACCTCAAGTCCTCTGATCATCTTTGTTGCTTTTCTCTGCACTCTTTCTGAGTCTCAACATCTTTTTTACATCACGGTGATGTAAAACTAGATGCAGTATTCCAAGTGTGGCCTTACCAAGGCATTGTAAAGTGGTATTAACACTTCACGTGATCTTGATTCTATCCCTCTGTTAATGCAGCCTAGGACTGTGTTGGCTTTTTTGGCAACTGCAGCACATGGCTAGAACATATTTAAGTGATTGTCCACTGGGGACTCCAAGATTCCTTTCACACTTACTACTATTGAGCCAGGTACCACCTATATCAGTGGTGGCGAACCTATGGCACGCGTGCCAGAGGCAGCACTCAGAGGTCTCTCTGTGGGCACACATGCCGTTGCCCCAGCCTTGCCTCCCCCGTGACCCCCTCCTCACCAGCAGCCCCCCTGGAGGAGAGTCGCCCCCAAGCATGGCCCACGCAGAGCACGCAGCCAAGGACATGGCAGCCAGGCAGCGTAGACAAGACTCTGCCCTCATGCCCCATCATGCACAGTTGATGCTGCGGGATGCGGGCAGAGGGAATGGCCATCATGGCGTTGCTGGGCTGCCTGGGCGATCTGTGGCAGTCCCTGGAGGCAGTGAGTGGCCCTGTGGGCAGGCAGGGCAGGGGACGGGGTGGGGCGGAGCGGGGGCAGGGGCAGTTTTTGGCCACTCGGTCTCTAAAAGGTTTGCCATCACTGACCCATATTATACCAGTTCATTTGGTTTTTGTTGCCTAAATATAGAACCTTAATTTTAGGTATTTTACAGGTATTGGATTTTGCTATGTTATCTTAGGTTTGGGCCTGAGAAGAACTGATGGAGCGATTTTCAAATTTCATCATAGAAATGGATGACAAGTCATGTGGCTCCAGATTACAGAGGTCATAGTGTCAAATGAGCTTTGAGGATGAAACCAATTGTTGGAAACCAGAAATAAATGAAATAATGTAAATCTAGACTGTTGAGAGATGAGGGGGGGGGGGGAAGGAGAAACTGACAATTTATTGACAGTACCTGAAAGTCTGAATGGCTACTGTTGTGAAAATGTTGGAAAAAATTTTAAGAAGTCAAGACACTCCAAAAGTCAGAAAATATTTGATTATAAGGCTATGCCCACTGGACAGAGGATATGAGGATAAAAGGGAGGACATGTGACAGCCTCAGATGCTGAATTGCTTCTTGATTGTAATAAATATCTTTGAGGAGACCTCCCTCAAGACTGTTTTCCTTTGAACCCCACTGAAGCATGGAAAGCCAAGGGATGCTGCAAATTAATAGAAAAGTAATTATGCAATGAAATGAAAAATATTTGCCTATATTCCTTTCCCCCCAATATGTGCCAGAAGCCCTGCACCCTCCCTTCTTTGGTGTCAACGCTGCAAATACTGTATATTCTTGCTTTGACAATATGCAGAACTGTGTGATATTTTTATAGTTAAACCAGGCAACAGGGAAAAAGGGAGGAGAATAAGGATAGCCCGGGGAAAAAGAAACCGGAAGTAAATCACATCTTCCAAGTTGATTGGAAGATGTGAACCATGACCCCCCAAAAAGGGGGCGGGGGAATGCTTAGAATGTATATGCTTAACGGAAGAGAATCTCAGATCTAAGCATTTCCACCATGCTGTACTGACGTCTCTGTAACCTTAATAAATGCTTTTAGGAAAAAATATGCCTGAAAGTCCTTTTAAGTGTTTCGTTAATCAGACACATGACATTTGGGATGTCACTGGATTTTTCTTCTCCTTCACCAAAATAAGTGATTTCTTTTTCATCAAATCAAATTAGTGTGATTTAAAAATGCAGAACATTTTAAAGCAGCACTAATCCAAACCCATTAAGATTTCAACCAGTTAGCTCCAGCAAGTTGATTGCCTTTTGTGCTTTCAAAACTTTCTTTTGGAATCAAGTATTTTTTTTTCTTCCTGAAATGATAAAGAGAGGCCTCTTATATATCTTGCCCATAACCCAAATTTACTTGTGCTTTTAATCCTGAATGCAGAGCAATCTCTTTGAACGCAGCTTTTAGAGGAAGGCTTTCTTTTGCTTCTAACTGAAAACACAGCACCAAATTTTTCAGGGCTGGAAAGACAAAAATATTAGTTAATGATATACAGAGCCTGGGTAAAATCATGCTTTTTGCATTTAAAATATTTAGTGTTGACATTTCTGACATTTACCTTGAGTGCCCTCATTTAACCTGGGCCTCTCAAGGTGCACTTAATTAAGCCATATATAAAAATCAATTGTCCATGCTGTGTGTGCATTTCTTTCAGAGTCATGCCAAGCATTTGCCATAAGGAACACCATGTGGTATAATGATGTGTCCCGATTATAAAAGAATGACTTTTATATAACGAATGGCTTCAAGAAAGCTCTTTTTTTTTTTTAGACCGCTCCCCCTACTAATAGCCATTGCCGGTAAGTTTTTAATGAAAACATTACTGACAAATCTTGAGAATAATGTTTAAATCTGATATTGTTGTAACATCCTACAGCTACGGTAGTCTATTTTATTTTGGAATATATGAAGTGGAGCCAGGGCTCACATTTCAGTGAATTGTGAGAGGAAACAGGCTGTTCAGCTTTGGATGGGTGGGAAGCATCCAAGCAACCTCAGGAGATATAGTCCATCCTCTGAACTCACTTTCCAAATTGTAGGACAAAAAGGCAGAAGACTAGCGGAACACATCCATGAACACCAATCAGCAGTCATAAGACAAGATGAATGCTCCAACACTGGAAGTTTTTAAGAAGAGACTGGACAGCCATTTGTCCGAAATGGTATAGGGTTACCTGCCTGAGCAGGGGGTTGGACTAGATGACCTCCAAGGTCCCTTCCAACTTGATGATGATGATGATGATGATGATGATGATGATGATGATGTCAAAAAGAAACAAAAAGACCCAAACACCTCCCCACCAGCAATCAACACCCAGATGAGCATAGATAGGGGTGTCAAACTGCCGGCCCATGGGCGGATGCATCATGCTGAAACCACGCCCACCCCAACTCCGGCAATGGGAAAAAAGCCATGATACATCACAACACATCATGTGATGAGGCATGTTTGACACCCCTGGCATAGATTAACTCCAAGATTAATATCAGACCAACAATCAAGAAGTAAATGATACCCCAATTAAGGAACTGCCAAACCAGCTAACAGTAAACAGCCCAATCAAAGACGTTCAAGAGCATTCCCACCAACATTGACAGCACAAGAAATTGAGAGCAAACCCCACTCTTTCCTAGCACTGATGATGTTACCTAGTTTGGGTAATGAAATGTCTAGAAGAAAGCAAGCTACATAGCTCAGAGAGCACCAAGGACCCCTCACTCCAAATCTTTGTCAGATATTTGCTACCAAGTCTCTGAATGTTTGCAAAGTTTTAAAATGCATCTAAGCGCTAATAGTATTTGACAGCAAAGTCCATTTTTAGAAAAATAAGCTACAGATTTACAAGGCTGGATGTGTTTTGTTGGTTGTGGAGAGCAACTTGTTGTTTTGGGGTTTTTTTTTCAGAAAGGAAGAACTTGAAGATCTCCTACTGCTGGTTCCATTAATTGACTCTGCTATTAATTTCTATATATATATATATATATATCATTTTTGTTTATATCACAACTTTCAGCCCACAGGACACCTTTGGAAATTAGGATTCATTTTTTCTTTAGCAGCAACAGGTAGAAACTAATGCTATTCTTTTGATTGGTTGGGCCAAAGTTTGCATGCTATCCTATTGCCCTTGTAGTAGAACAAAGTGATTGCTATCAACTCATGAGGATGGTTTTAAGACTCCTGGGGTTTCACATAGATTTTTAGTCCTACTGGTTAAGACTGAGTTTTAATTCCAAATTTCCTCCATTTCCAATTAAGAATGCATTTGGTGAGATGAACTCCTTGGTGATCCAAATCCCTTGAAGAATTTCCTGCTCATATCTTAAATATAACTGTTCCCTTGATTGAGCCTCCAAGATTTATAATATTTCTAAACAATTATAAATGGGACAGAGTGGTGTAGTATGAGTGGTGCATACTACAGTGCCACAGGCCATCACCTTAAATCTGGAATTTAAGGATTTAAGCAGTCTTTAGGAAACGTTACTGAAACTTCCTAATTAATTATAGACCACTTTTAGCTTATAATATAGCCCAGCTGTAGACCAAACATTTCCTGCCCTCTGGAAAACTATTAACAACCATGTTTTTGTCAAGAAAGGCTGAGCTTCAGCTTGAGTTTCACTTTACTATAGATCATTGTTTTGCATTGATCTGTTTGATGAACTGTTATGTCAACATTGCGAAGAATAAACTTCATGCAGTCTTCAATTTTGAACTCCATTGGCCAAAACAAGTTATGATTTAAATCAGACGCAATAAACATCAGTAGCAAATGCAGACTTTCATAATGAGAATAGGTCATTAGAGGTCTATAGAGAAGAGGTCTTCTAGTCCAACCCCCTGCTCAAGCAGGAAACCCTATGCCATTTCAGACATACGGGTTGTCCAATCTCTTCTTAAAAACCTCCAGTGTTGGAGCACCCACAACTTCTGGAGGCAAGTCGTTCTACTGATTACTTTGGAATTTTATTCCATACCTCCAAATGCAAGTTAGTCTTTCCTCAACAGGACATCAGGTAGAATGCAGGTAGGTAAGAGGAAGAAGAAAAGAGAACTGAACTTCTATCATTGCATGCCTGTTTAGGAATATTCAATGGTGAAAATGAAATTCAATGATGAAAAAAGTAAGGTTCTATATTTAGGCAAGAAAAACCAAATGTACAGGTATAGTATAGGGGTAACTTGCTCAACAGTAGTAACTGTGAGAGGGATCTCGGAGTCCTAGTAGTCAATCACTTAAATATGAGCCACCCGTGTGCTGCAGCTGCCAAAAAAGCCAACACAGTGCTAGGCTGCATTAACAGAGGGATAGAATCAAGATCATGTGAAGTGTTAATACCACTTTACAATGCCTTGGTAAGGCCACACTTGGAATACTGCATCCAGTTTTGGTCACCGCGATGTAAAACAGATGTTGAGACTCTAGAAAGAGTACAGAGAAGAGCAACAAAGATGATTAGGGGACTGGAGGCTAAAACATATAAAGAACGGTTGCTGGAATTGGGTATGTCTAGTTTAATGAAGAGAAGGACGAGGGGGGACATGATAGCAGTGTTCCAATACCTCAGGGGCTGCCACAAAGAAGAGGGAGTCAAGCTATTTTCCAAAGCGCCTGAAGGCAGGACAAGAAGCAACGGGTGGAAACTAACCAAAGAGAGAAGCAACCTAGAACTAAGGAGAAACTTCCTGACAGTTAGAACAATTAGCCAGTGGAACAACCTGCCTCCTGAAGCGGTGAATGCTCCAACACTGGAAGTTTTTAAGAAGAAACTGGACAGCCATTTGTCCAAAATGGTATAGGGTTACCTTCCTGAGCAGGGGGTTGGACTTGATGACCTCCAAGATCCCTTCCAACTTTATTATTATTATTATTATTATTATTATTATTATTATTATTATTATTATTATTATTATTATTATTATTATTGTTGTTGTTGTTGTTGTTGTTGTTGTTGTTGTTGTTGTTGTTGTTATATGTCTTCAAATTAAATGCTTGCCAATCAGCTAGTTTAGTTTTTGATGTTCCTTTAATAACCACTTAAACATCATGGCTATTTTAATACGCTAAGGTTGTATTAAAGCAGGGGTATCCAACCTTGGCAATTTTAAGACCTGTGGACTTCAGCTTCCAGAATTCCCCAGCCAGCCATGCTGGCTGGGATATTCTGGGAGTTGAAGTCCACAAGCCTTAAAGTTGTCAAGGTTGTATACTCAAGTGTTAAAGTTTGCATTTAAAGTCTTTTTTCTTGACATGGTCAGGTCCTGCTGCTCCCAGGGCAGAAGACCCAAAACCCTCAATTCAAAACATTAAAATGGGAGCGTCCAACTTGGGCTCCAAAGATCTGATGCAGAGATGCAGTCGTAATTTGAACCTTTTTGTACCCATTCCTACTCAGCCAAGCATGTTTAAGGAAGACTCTGAAAACCATCTCTCTAAGTATATTCAGAAGGTGGGCTGTTTTCCAAGAGTAGCAATGAAGATGCCAATTGTGGTAAGAGTGGTTAGGTGTGTTGTGGCTTGCTTTCTCTCCTCTGAAAGGACCTGCTCTTTTGAGATGCTGGATATTCTTGGAAACACCAGCATTTTTCTATCGCTTTTACAGCAACCCAAACCCCAAAGAATTCTATAAATCAGTAAAGTACCTTTGGAAATGCGGCTTGTTCACATTGCACAACATTTGAGGTCCTGTTTCTCCGAGTCCTAAAAATCTATATAATTCCTTGGTTGCCTTCCCCCCCCCCTTTCTTCTAAAGAAATGGAACTATGAAGGATGCCAAGCATAGGGTATTAACCTGGGCACTGCTTCTTAAGGCCATTTCTTTTCTATTTTGTCCTCCAAGACTTTTAAGCATCTACCCTTTAAGAATTGTTGGCTACAAGTTCCAATAGCTAAAGAGCTGCCACAAAGAAGAGGGGGGAAACCTATTCTCCAAACCGGAAGATAGAACAAGGAGCAATGAATGGAAACTAATCAAGGAGAGAAGCAACCTAGAACTAAGGAGAAATTTCCTGACTGTTAGAACAATTAATCAGTGGAATGACTTGATTCCAGAAGTTGTGGGTGCGCCAACACTGGAGGTTTTTAAGAAGAGTTTGGACAACCATTTGGTATAGGGTCTCCTGCTTGAGTAGGGGGTTGGTTTGGAAGACCTCCAAGGTCCCTTCCTACTCTGTTATTCTAATTCAGGATTGCACAACTATTGTTGATGGAGGGACTATACCATAATTTGCATGCTATCTCAGGGGCCACACACACCCCAAATGAAAGTTGGTGTTTCCTGAGCTTGGTTGGTTTTTTGCTGACCTTTCATTACCAAACTGGGTAACATCATCAGTGTTAGAAGAGTATTTGCTCTCTGTTTATACACAGTAGCTTGCCCTGTCAAGTGCTGGTGGTAGTGTTGTTTTCTAGATAGTTTCTTGATTAGGCTGCTGTTTACTGTTAGCTTGTTTAGGTAGCTATTAGCCTAATCAAGAAGCCACCAGGAATATTCCTATCAACACTGACAGAGCAAGCTATTAGTATATGAACAGAGAGCAAACCCTACTCCCTTCCAGCACTGACGATGTTGCCTAGTTGGGTGATGAAATGTCTGCAAGAAAAAAAAAACCAAACCCAGAGAGCACCAAGGACCCCTCATTTCAACCCTGAGCTACAAATACTCTCTTCTATCAAGACAAGGATTTTTTTTTTTAAATCACACAAAGTCAAATTGGTGAAGGAAAAGGAATAACATCTGGGGAGAATTCCCAAGTGTATATCAAGAAATTTCAAAATGTAGCTCTAAAGGATCAACCAAAATTGCTTATCTCTGATCTAGAAAGCAATGATTCAAATACCATTGTGTTTGCAACCCCAGAAAGCTCATGGACCTCAACCTCATAAAAAAGGAGAGCATGAAGAGATTGGTCCTTACAGTTGACCTACTCTGTTAAATTGTTCTGAGGACCAGCATCAGGAAGCCATTTAGCCCTTCCTTAATACCAAGTACCATCCAATTGGGGATGTTTTATGATTCCTCATTTTGCACAACAAAGCTCAGAATCCTAAACTGAGGGACTTCGTTGACTCTGACTCCACTTTTGCCCAGCATTCTTGCTTAAAAGAAGCTCTCTCTTATTTTTATTTTCACATCAGTTCAAAAGAGAACCGTCTTCTAGGAAAAGCATTTGAAAATGTGCCCTGAAATTACAGTCGCGCCATAAATATAACAGGCTTAAACCAAAGCGGCTGAAAAAAATTACAGATATGAAAAATTACGGAGATAGGGTCTTTCCGCATTGGTGCATAAAGATTTAATCTCCTGGGGTAAGTGCCCAGAACACAGCAATTGTGTCAGGATAATAGATAGACGGATTCATTCAGTAGTAAGGTGTGTGTGTGTGTGGGGGGGGGGGAATTCCCTGCTGTGATTTCTCACAGCTTGCTTGCCTGGCTCTGTGAAGACAGGGTTGGGCAGAAAATACACGTGCACCAAAAATGGTCCTGTCTATTAGCGCAAGTGATGGGGAGCAAAGACTCTTATGGGAAGGCAAGTCTGAAGGAAGAACAAATGAAAGAAACTGCAAGATGGTGGAAGGGTGATCTCTTCTTTTCTGGGAACTTTGTATCTAAAATGATTGAGAAGAGAAGGCCACAATCCCTCAGGAAAGGCTCATGTGCAGATAAGTTTGGAAAACACGGACTCGTCACACTTTTTAAAAACAAGACGTAAGTAATTCTTGGAGAAGACTCCTGCGAGTCCCCTGGACTGCAAGGCGATCAAACCAGTCAGTCCTAGAGGAGATCAACCCTGACTGCTCTTTAGAAGGCCAGATCCTGAAGTTGAAACTCAAATACTTTGGCCACCTAATGAGAAGGAAGGACTCACTGGAGAAGAGCCTAATGCTGGGAAAGACTGAGGGCAATAGAAGAAGGGGACGACAGAGAATGAGGTGGCTGGATGGAGTCCCTGAAGCAGTAGGCGTGAGCTTAAAGGGACTCCAGAAGATGGTAGAGGACAGGAAGGCCTGGAGGAACGTTGTCCATGGGGTCGCGATGGGTCGAACACGACTTCACAACTAACAACAACAAAGTAATTCTTTCTCATTTCAGGATACTTGGGAAGCAGGAAATCCTGTTGGACTATGTCCAGATGTATGAATAAAGGTTTGTCCCAAGGTTTTTTAACCTGAATGCTTTCCAGATATGTACAAGTATTTCTCAACATACTGTATGACTGCTCACTTAGTGACTGTTTGAAGTTACGAGAGACTCCCCCTTCAAGTTACTTACAACCCAGTACCAGAGTTACGACAGCTGTCCCACTCCCCATGATCATATGACCGTATTTTGGGTACTCAGCAGCTGGTCTGCATTTACAGAAGATTGGAGTGATCACAATTTACATTTTTGCCACAAGTGGGCATTTACGTCTGATTTCCAGCAAAAAAAAAAGGATCATGGCAAACAATGGTTTGCTTAACAACTGTGGCATTTATTTATGACCACTGCAAAAAGGGTCATCAAATCAGAAGCGGTCACATGATGACCCACTTAACAGTCCGCAGGACTTATGACCATAATTGCATGCTCAGTGACGGTTGAAAGTTGAGGACTACCTGTACTTTCATCTTCTAGAATTCACATCTAGCAGGGCATTGCTGAGAACTCTATGAATCCATATATCTGGAGGGCTCCCAGGTTTGGTAAATCTAATCTAGGCTTCAGGAATAACAGGGCTACTGTGATCTGTTTTGAAAGCCATCTTCAGTTTTGGGGTATGTGAAATCATAGGTGTTATTGAACATCTACATAAACTTGATCGTGTCTCATTTCAGGTTGAGGCACCACTGCACAATTTATTTATTTATTTATTTTTATTTATTTATTTATTTTTGGACTTATATGCCGCCCTTCTCCCCATGGGACTCAGGGCGGCTCACAGCATATTAAAACAGTATAAAACATTATCCCCAATAAAAACCAATTAAAAACAAATATTTGTCGCTGTGTCTTATTAAAATCATTAAAATTGTCCCTATTTAAACCCTAGGCCAGACCCGCTTGCTGAAAAAGCCATGTCTTGAGGGCGCGGTGGAAAGCTAGGAGATCCGGAATCGTCCGGATCTCGGGGGGTAGTTCGTTCCAGAGGGTGGGGGCACCCACAGAGAAGGCCCTCCCCCTGGGGGTCGCCAGCCGACACTGCTTGGCCGACGGCACCCTGAGGAGGCCCGCTCTGTGGGAGCGTACCGGTCTGTGGGAGGGAATCTGCGGCAGAAGGCGGTCTCGGAGGTAGCCAGGTCCGATGCCATGGAGCGCTTTAAAGGTGGTAACTAACACCTTAAAGTGTACCCGGAAGGCCACTGGCAACCAGTGCAGCTCGCGCAGCAGCGGTGTTACGTGGGAGCGACGCGTCCCATGTACAATCAGCTGTACATGACTTGAGCCAAGCTGGTGAGGCCATGGAAGTCTTGAACCTGTGCCTGGAGGTTATAGAGATTTAGATGGGACCAAACAAGCCTAGATGAAATCCTACCAAAATGAAGTTGCTAACGGTTAGTTGAATAACAGAACAATAGAATAATAGAGTGGGAAGGGTCTTTGGAGGTTTTATATTCTAACTCCCTGTTCAAGTAGGAGACCTTATACTATTTCAGGCAAACACTTGTCCAATCTCTTCTTAAAAACCTCCAGTGTTGGAGCATCCAGAACTTCTGCAGGCTAGTTAATTGTTTCTAACTGTCAGGAAATTCCTCCTTAATTCTAGGCTGGATTAGTTTCCATTCATTGCTTCTTGTCCTGCCCTGAGGTGCTTTGGAGAATAGCTTGACTCCCTCTTTTTTGTGGCAGCCCCTTAAATATTGGAACACTGCTATCTTGTTACCCCTCATCCTCCTTTTCATTAAAATAGACATACCCAACTCCTGCAACTGTTCTTTTTTTGTTTTAGCCTTCAGTCCCCTAATCATCTTTGTTGCTCTTCTCTGCACTCTTTCTAGATTTCCAACATCTTTTTTTTATATTGTGGCAACCAAAAGTGGATGCAATATTCCGATTGTGGTTTTACCCAAGCATTATAAAGTGGTGACTTCAGGTGATCTTGATTTTGTCCCTCTATTAATGCAGCCTAGGACCAAGTTGGCTTTTTTGGCAGCTGCAGCACACTGCTGGCTCATATTCAAGGGACTGTCTACTTCGACTCCAAGATCCTTCTTGCAGTTACTACTGTTGAGCCAGGAACCCCCCTATTCTATACTTGTGCATTTGGTTTTTCTTGTCTAAGTGTAAAACCTTACTTTTCTCTACCTTGAATTTATTGGCTATTGTAATAACACAATTCCTAATGGTTACACTGGACTTTTTTTTTACTTCATTTCATTTCATTTCATTTATTGTATTTTTACCCCGCCCTTCTCCTTGCGGACTCAGGGCGGCTAACAGCCTAATAAAAACAAATACAAAAGTACAAAATACTATCATTAAAAACATAATTAAAAGAAAATATTAATTTGGCCATTTGTTATTTTAAAAATTATTAATTTTTTAAATAATTATTTTAAAACCCAGCTAAAAATTACCCCTTAGGCCAGTCCCGCTAGCTGAAATAACCATGCCCCTCTTTCCTCTAAGCAAATTCACTATTTGGGAAAGAAATTACATAGCACTAAATGAGGAACCTTATGGAAGATTAAGTGTAGCAGCTCAAAGAGACTAGTTGGGGAAAAATTGCTATCAGAAATTAGTGCATGAGTAGAAAGACACAGCTGGTGGGGAATGTATAGCAAGCTAATGACAATAATCTAGTTAAAATAAAGAGCTGGTGTTTTATAGAACTCTTGACTGATTGCTAAATGGTTTTAAGTTGCCTTCTCACATACATACCCCAAAACAGTGGTGGGATTCAAATATGTGAACAACTGGTTCTCTGTGTGGATGCCGCTTCCGGAAGTCCATTCTGAGCCTGGGCAACAAAAAATCAGCTACCCGTTCTGCTGAAGTGGTGCAAACTGGCTGAATCCCACTACTGCCCCAAAACCACAATGAACAACAAGTGTAAGATTATTTACAGGCCGTTGATTCAGACCGTAGTACGAAGAAGCCATCCTTCATCAGATTGAAGGTCAAATTAGGTTAGTAGTCTGTTCTCCGTGGTAGCTTGTTTGATCTTTTGCTGGACATATATCAGTTATTGCCATTCAAAATAGTCCCATCTTTTGACATCCTAAAATCTTCTGCCAGTCGCTTTCAGTGGATGTCTCTTCTCTTTGAAAATTGGAATTGGAGCTTTTAAGTCAGGTCTTGAACACAGAAGACCCGCAGAGGTATTTATTGCAACATTTGAAGATAAATAAGAATTACAATATAAATAACATTTTCCTTCTCTCCAAGGAGGGAATCTTTTCCTTATTTTATCTTTACAGCACAGCAACCCTGCAAGGTAACTTAGGCTAAGAAGCAGCAATTTTCTTGATCCATCCAATAACTTTTATGGCTTCAAAGGGACTTCCTGTGAAGTTATTAGAGAAGCCTGATGCTAAAATTCCGAGCCTCAGTGTCTTACGTGTTGAGAAAATATGGCTTTTTAGATAATATTGACTTATCTTTATGCTTTAAATTTCCCTTTCCTGGTTCTTTTACTTTGATTCTTTGGTGGCACCGTTGTTGTTTGCTAGTGAGGTTCCAGAAAATTCACCTCCCTGTCTCAGATGATGCATTTTTTCCCCCAGGTTTTGTTATCTCTTCTACTTCACTCCATAATTGATTCCCATATATCACCATTTGAGACAGCCCAGAGAAGATTACCAGGAGAAGATACAAACAACAGAGGGTTATAAATTACAGCAGCAGATTTAGTAGCAACTGGAGCCTTGTAAGCTTAAAAATGTGGATCAGACACTCTTTCTTCCTGCCTCCCCCCCCCCCCGAAAAGCAGCAATCTGCATTGTTATAGGGGTGAGATTTAGATGTCTCTAAAAGCAGCCTTAATTTGTAAGGCTGATGAAGGAGACCTTGAGTGACTGTCTAAGAATAGGAGGCGATCCCAGGAGATTGCAAAATATCTCCTACAAACAAACGCTTAGAACACAGGATAAGATATGCAAGATGTCAAGTTGTTAAATTCATCATACTTGCAAAGTCATACACCTAAAAAAAATAGGCTACAAAGGACCAGAAGTATCTATATTCAATAGACTCTCTAATCATTTAGAATATATTGAAGATGTTATTCTTCTCTACTGCAGCATAAAACCCACAAAACATATAATACTTCAGAGAATGTTGAATGTATTCTATACATTTGTATGGTTGAAAGAGGCAACTAAGCTGTTTCTGTCACTTTTAGAGTATGCCTAAAAAATACCTGTGCAAAGGTTAGCCAATAGCTAATATCAATTTCCAAGGCATTTTAGTTAGATGGTTTTAAATGGTTTTAAACAAGTAGTATTGTTAGAGACTCCACACACCCACTTCACGGTCTGTTTCTGTTGCTCCCCTCTGGGAGGAGGTTTCGAAATATTTATAGCAGGATTACTAGATTCTGTAACAGCTTTGTTCCTTATGCCATCTGTCTTGTAAATTTACAAGATTCTTTTTTTTTCTGCCATGTATATGTATACATTCGAACTAGACTGTGATGTTTCTCTCTGTCATATATGTGTGTGTGTGTGTAGGTATATGCTAATGACATTTTTTTTGAGAGCTGAATGCAATACAACTTCCTTTAAAAAAATATTTTATTGATTTTTTATAATAGCAATCTTTAGTGCTTAGTAAACAGCGTGTTGTCTGGGTTCATATATTTAAAAACAATCAATAATAATTTCTATAATTTCATAATCAATATATTAGTTAATGATATATTTCCTTGATCTTCTCTTCTTCCAGTAGTATTCTCCTTTGTCAACATTAAACAAATATAATTCTTAATACTTTTGATACATACAAGGTTGGATATAAACATTTTTCTTGTGTTTGTACAAATAACAATAACATCAACATATAACATCTTTTCTAATCGGCTTATGTTTTAATTATATTGTAAAAGTCATCTTTAAATCACTGTGTGTCCTGTTTTCAAGATTCTTATTTAAGCTTGTTTTCCCCTCAGAGTTCAAACCATTCTTATCAGTCATAATTTTCTAAAAATTAATTATCTTTAAATATCCAAACTTTTTATTCATATACACCATCCCAATATTTTTACATTTCATATATTATAAAAAGTACTATACTACTTATTCTATTTCTTTCAGACTGGGCCAAGATAGATGATGTCCTATGTTCTGGGTGACATCCTTTCAGATTTGAAGAGTGCTGTCATATTTCCTCTCAGTCCTGTCAAGGCTAAACATGGCTTTTCCATTCAATCTCTCTTCACACAACTTGATTTCTAATGCCCTGATCACCCTTCTCTGCCCCTGCTCCAATTTTTCTCACTCCTTCTAAAGGGGCCATGGCCAAAACCTGGTATAGAATTTCAAAATAAAGTAGAACTATTGTTCAATATTTTTTTCCTCACAAGGACTATTACCAAACCAGGAATGTTCCACCCCATGTATTTGACATTTGATTTTCATTTCAAAAGAAAAGAACTTTGCATTTGTCTCACTTAAAATTTATTTTTTTCAACCTACGGTCTAATCGGACAAAATAATTTTAATTGACCCAATTTGTGTCCTCTGCAAATCTGATGAACTTTCTCTCCATCTATTCATCCGAACCATTAAAAAATGGAAGAGTAGAAGGCCCGGACTTAATAAATGCTGTGACCCATCACATCTCCCCATGAATCACATTGCTTCCCCATTTACGGCTACACCTTTGTGCATGCTGCTTCAATCAGTGGTGCTGATTGGCTCCAAAAAATTTGAAGAACACAAAAGTTACAGAGAACACAGTGTTTCACAAATGAAACCAGCAAGCTTCAGCCCTGATTCTGCCAACTTGGAAAACAATCAATGTGCACAAATGTGAACAATAATGGAAATGATCAGGGACATGTTAAGAGAAGAAGAGAGTGACCAGCAGCAAGGTGGATGGACTTGATTATTACAATGATGGATACATCACTGGAAGAGTGGTATTGGGACAGGCCATCCTGCAGAAGGGTGTATCTGTTATTTATTTATAAATCAAATTTATATGGCCACCCATCTCATGAAAAGTGATTTTGGATGATTTGCACCAATAAGACATTATCTATGTGATGGGTAAGAGGTGATAGAGTATTGACTTGATGGCACCATCCTTGGCATCTGTATTGATTTCTAAGGATTTCAGAATTATTCAATTCTTACAGGGACTGGGAGGACCATATGCCAGAATGAAAAGTTTATTCTTTTGTGTAATGCAAGGCTTTGGTTGCCACTGCTATTGCTAAATGTGCTTCAGGATAATTGTTGTGAGTGTGTGCCTATTCTCACCCAACCAAATTGCGTATGTAATACAATGTACACCACTTATATATATATATATATATGGTGGGGACACGAGGTGTGATGAAGATGGCAAGTAGGATCACGGGTAATGAGGAAGAGGAGAAGAAAGTTGGAACGCGGGTGGCCAGGAAGAGAGAGGGAGACAATGGACAACAAAGAGGTGCCTTGGGTGAAAAACTGCTTCTCCCCCACAACGTACGAGCGAAGCAGGGAAGGAATGGGGGTGGGGAGGAGGGAGGCAGGAGCGTGTCAGCTTGCGAAAGGAAGATTAGGAACCGAACGCAGGAAGATCGTTTGGGCCCGGTCACGAGGTCTAGGAATCGGGTGCAAAAGGCACCACTCCTATAAATGGCCATCCCATTGACTGCTAGTCACCCTGAGGATGCTGGCAGAAGGCCGGCGAAAGCTAGGTGTGTTAACTGTATTAAACTTTTTGTAGTTTTTAATCTCCTGGTGGTCTCACAGTTTGTGGTTTCCCGAATATGGATTTACCCAGGAGTCAACCTTCTGTTTTTAGGATTTTAAACAATATATATATACAAACACAATATATAGCATCATGTGTGCTGATGATGTTGCCTAGTTTGGGTAATGAAATGTCTGCAAGAAAGCAGCTCAGAGAGTATCAAGGATACCAAAGTTCAACCATGAGTCAGAAATATTCTTAAATTGTCAAATCCTATAATTGCACCTGAAGCAAGGTGGTCTGACGTCAACCTCTCTGCATCCAGCATCTGAAGTAGCCAAAGCAAAGCATCTTTATCTTGCACGTAAAATGACATTAGGGAAAAGTAAGCAGGGGGAATCCTGGGATTGACGTTCAACAGATCTCTTCTGAGAGTGAACTTTGCAAGGAGACCAACACTGATTGCCCCATCACAGGAAACTGGAGTTGAAGAGAAAAATAATAATAATTAGATGTACTGTTCATTTTATGATGGCAACTCTTTTTTTAACCTTCTCTGTCTCCTTAGAAATAGTGCAATGATGTGTTGTGACCTAGAATAATTTGCTGATCTGGTCTATTGACTGATATTACATGAAAAACCAACAATTCTGTCCCTAGCATCACAAGGGTTTAGTAGTTCTGGTGTTATGAATTGCTAACACCCAGTCTATCCAAAACAATGAAATCAATCAGAATAGAGATGGAAGAGACCTTGGAGGTCTTTTAGAACAGCCCCTGCTCAATACAATTTGAGACAAGTGGCTGTCCAGTCTCTTCTTAAAAACCTCCAATGATGAAGCACTCACAAGAAGGCAAGCTGTTCCACTGATTAATTGTTCTCACTGCTAGGAAGTTTCTCCTTAATTTCAGATTGCTTCTCTCCTTGATTAGTTCCCATCCATTGATTCTTGCCTTGCCTTCTGGTGCTTTGGAAAATAAGTTGACCCCCCCCCTCTTCCTTGTGGCAGCCCCTCAAATAATGGAATACTGCTATCATGTCACCCTTAGTCCTTTTCTCTAGAGTAGTCCTATCCAGTTCCTGCAACTGTTTTTCATATGTTTTAGTCTCCAGGCATTTATTCATCCTAGTTGCTCTTCTCTGCACTTTTTCCAAAGTCTCAACATCTTTTTTGTAAGGTGGTGACCCAAACTGGATGCTAGTCTTCCAGATGTGGTCTTACTCAGATGTGGTCCATCTGTGTATTCCAGGTGTGGTCTTTCTAAACTATAGACGCTTTAAAGAAAAAGCAAAAGAAAATGTGACTTTAAAAAATGCTCACCTTACTTCCATGGAACTTGGCATGCTCAACCCTCAGATGAAGTTTTGACTTGACTAAAATTGTCATCATATTTTGCAGATATGTCATCATGTTCCTGACCTGAATACTGAGCTGGATCAGTCAATTATGGAAAAACCACTCATTTCCTTCCAGTTTCCTCTTTTTCAAGATCTGGAACTTTATCAGTTAGTCATGTATTTCGAGCTTCTAGACTCATTCAGAGCTTCAAAGTTCTGAATCACTGTGTAAATCCTCCTGTCCCTCACCCCACCCCACATGAGAACCACACCGAAGAAAAATACACCGCTGAAGCTTCAGAACAGATACCAAGGAAAGCTATATGAAAAGGACGAAAGAATTTACAATGGTGCCTTTTGAGTAACTTGATATGAATTTGGTAGTTATGCCTCCAGCCTTTAGAGCAGCTGTACAGCTACAAGGGCCTCCTGATTATCCATACTGACAGCAAGAAAAAAATGCTCTTAAATCTTTCTAAAAAAAAAGAGGGGGGTCCCATTAGGGGGGGCTCGGTTCTCTAGCCCTGCGAACAGACCAACCTTGAGTCAGCATGCATCTGATTTCAATTAGTCTCCTGGTAGCCTTGTCTGAAGTGGTTTCTTTCTATTCTTGCTCATGCTTTGAAAACCATATACCAATGGATGGTATGAATGCCTGACCACAGATTGCCTATTTATTAACTTGGAGGTAAGCTGGGACCAGCTGGAAACAGTCATAGCTTGGGAAAGAACCATCTCAGCTGACAAGGAGCGGTGGTGTTGCTGATTCATGTATTTGGTCTTTCTGGTTTCTCAGAAATTTACTAGTTTTCTGAAATCTAGATCAACCCCCTGCTCAAGCAGGAGACACTATATCATTCTGGACAAATTGCTGTCCAATCGTTTCTTAAAAACCTCCAATGATGGAGTATGACCGACCCAAAGCCGGCAAGCTGGCTTTTATGCCTAAAGCAGGACTAGAACTCACAGTCACTTGGTGCTTGGCTCAAAGTCACCCAGATGGCTTTCAGGCCTAAGACAGGACTAGAACTCACAGACTCCTGCTTTCTAGCCAGATCCTTTGATCCAGTCCTACAGATACTTCTTAAGGTGCATTGATTTTGTTTATATGGCATGTAATAAGGAAACAGGAGAAGATTGCAAAACACTTCGTGACAATCTGGATATAGTCATCTTCTGCTAACTGAAGAGTTTGCTGCTAGCAGTTTTCCACAGCCCGATGAATTATTGTAAATAATTTCATTTTTGTCATGGCTCAATTACTCTTTGTTTCTCCATGCAGCTCAACTCTGAATTGACAACAAGAAAGGTCATATGGGCTGTGCTTAGCTAGTTGCAAATGCCAGAGTACATTATCTGACACAGAATATAATTATATTTTCACAAGTGGCAATTAGTGGGAATACCTCCCATCGGTTCTGCTTCAGAATTCAACAATGGTAATGTAGTGGAAGGTGACAGATGACACCTAGGAAGTTCTAGATGGGGCATGCAAGGCTCTCCTTTCTGAAGCCAGATCTTCCAGGAATTGTTTTCACTTGATTTCACTGTGTTTAAAACATCTAATCTAGGGAGTCTAATGGTGAGGAACAGTAAACTGATCTTCAACAAATGGCTTTAAACGGGCTATGATGCCTTTTCATAAATCAGCCTTGGAACAAATGCATCACAGCTCATTTAAAACCATGTTTAAAATTTCTAAAAAATACTTTGCTCCAGGAATTCAACTTGTGTGCCAGGGATTTCTACTTTGCCCTAGAAAATAAGAATCCTTTATACTCCTTTGGGGAAAAAAATACAGAAGGACAATGGAGGAGGCTGGCCAATGGACATTTGAAGGCTACCACCAATTTGCTAGCCCATCTTCTGAAAGTGTCATCATCTGCTTCCAAAATTAGCAGTGATCTTTCTTCCTCTTGAGTAGAACAAGTATAAATCTCATCTGCTCCATTTCTGACAGGAATTCTCTGCATACTGAAATATGTATCCTCCTGATCCCTTCCATAGCTATCTAATAGTTAAAAATAGAAGAACATAATGTTGAAGATGGAAGGCTTCCTAATCAGGATTCCAGCCATCAAAGACTACTCATTTTGAAGCTATTCCATCCTCTACCCCACTTTCATTTTTTGCTTACAAACCTTGGAGTTTGTAGCCTGGGAAGACTTTGATCTTTTGAGCAGGTGACGTCTAACTCTAAGTAACGTCCCCACCAGTTGGCCATCACTAATCAGAAAAATGAGGTTAAATATATCTCCTTTCCTAAAGATGTGTTTTCAAAAGGCAACTGGACTTTGCTTTTCCTTGAAGACATTTCTCATTTCTCATCCAAAATTTTCTTCGGTTCTGAACTGTTCAATTCATGAGTTGAAGAAGCTTCTTGGATGAGAAGTGAAATGTCTTCAAGGAAAAACAAAGCCCAGCTGCTTTTTTGACAAAGCACCTTTGGGACAACCATGACCTGGATGACTGAGCATCTCCATAGACCAGACATGTCAAACACAAGGCCCGGGGCCCGAATGCGGCCCGTGAAGTGGTTTCATGTGGCCCGTGAAGCCATCCTGGAAAAAGTAAGGGAACGGCCCCCGCTGCCTTGGCCCTGGCCCAGGCTGGCCGGGAGCCAATGTACAATTTTGTGGTGGCCATCTATGCTGAAATGCATTCAGTCTTAGCTCCACAAGGCCATCTAGAAACAGCGAGGAACCAGCCCCTGCTGCTTCGGCCCCACCCCTGGGTGCATGCTGGGGAGGTGACACCTCCCCAGCTGTGTTTCCTGCCTGTTTTTCTCCCTCCCTCATCTCAAATATTTTCCCACCACCCTGTACTTAGGAAAGAAGGAAGGAAAGAAGGAGAGGGAGGGTCTGAGGGAAGTCCTACCTTAGTCCCGCCCTGCTGCCCTTTCACCATCCCCTTGCCCCCTCCTCCTGGCCTATCCTGGGGGTCTCCAATCCTATTGCTAAGGAAGCTTTGGATACAAAGCCGGGTCTCCTCCCATGGAGAGGGAATGGGCCTCCCTCTGACTTTGCCCTCGTACCCATCATGAGCAACCTGGCTAAGGAGAGCAAGCACAGAAGCAGCAGCCTTGAGGAGGAGGTAAGTGCAGCTGGGTGCCCCCTTGGGGAAGTGGGGCTGGGCTTGGTGTGTGGTTGCTTAGTGTGTTTTTCTATTAGCTTTATACTAGTGGCTCAAAAACATTATAGTTAGCTATTCTGAATATTCTCATGGATTAATGACATATTGAAAATATAGCCAGCTCTGGATTGAAAGAGACATTAGTTGAACATTGCTGAGTATCTCCCAATGTGAAAAAATATTCAAATTCTACTTTTTGCATTTACTTACTAAATGTGAAGCAATCTTCTCAAGTGGCTGAAAATCTTAGAGGCCTAATGGCGGAGCACAATTATTGTGAGTGAGGACAGGATATAGCTACTTTGGATAAAGAGGCTCTAAAAGTTGTTGTTGTTAATTGCGAAGTCGTGTCCGACCCATCGCGACCCCATGGACAACGTTCCTCCAGGTCTTCCTGTCCTCTGCCATCTTCTGGAGTCCATTTAAGTTCTAAAAGTTACAGGATGACAAATTCAGTAGCTACTGATCTAGCTTGCAAAGCATTGAGCTCGAAGCAAATCACTACACACAAATTGCCGTATTTTTCCAGCAACTTGCTCAACCTCTTGATTTTAGCCATGGGTGCCAACAGTCCTGTTTCCTCCAATTCTTTCCCATTCGACTATTTTTTTTTTTTTTAAAAAAAAGCAAAGAACTGGCTCAGTTTGGCTGAGAAAAAGCCAATGGAAAAGCTTAGCAAAGTTGTCAGAAAGGGCTTACCATTCACAGTTTTCTCTTGAGAACAAGAAGAGAGAATTCCACAGTAATCCATATCACAGAAAATGCTTGAACATGCGTAATGCTGATTATTGCCACCTGCTCTCCCTTGTCTCCGTTAGATCACTCCTGGGATGAGAGAGCTTATGGGGATTATCAAAAACAATATCAGTTTTACTGCTGTCTCCAGATGCGCTTTGTGATGGTCAGTGGAGAAATGGGATCTCGGCAGGAAAGTTCTGGGATGTTAACGTGGCTTTATAGCTTTCAGAATTGTGGGGTCCTTGGTGCTCTCTGAGCTTGGTTGTTTTCTTGCAGACATTTCATTACCCGGTGCTAGAAAGCAGTGGGGTTTGATCTCTGTTTATATACTAGCGGCTTCCCCTGTCGGTGTTGTGGGAGTGTCCTTGGCAGTTCTTTGAGTAGGCTGTTGTTTACTGTTAGCTTGTACGTCTGAGTTGGTCGTTTCTTGATTGGGGAATTGTTTACTTCTTGATCAACTCTGAGCTGGATAAAGAACTTGGAAAACAAACGGGAACTTTGATGCGATATATGCTGACAGCTGCAAGAACACTCTATGCGCAAAAATGGAAGGACTCTTTGATTCCCACAATGGACGAAAGGCAGGGATGGCTAAATCAACGGCTTTGATTAAAGAAAAGATCACAATTAATTTTGTTTCTGCTTGGAAACTGCTTTTGGACTTTGTGCTTAAGGTGGAAAAAAAATGAAGCTTTGATTTTGGGTTTTGCTGATTAGATAGGTTTGTTGTTATAGAAATGGCTAGTATATATTATTATGTAAAAGTAAAAAGCTGAGGTTATATGTTATCACCTTATTCTACTGCACCAAAAAGAGTCCGCCATCAATGCTTTTTTTTCTTTTCCCACTTTGCCCTACACTTCTCCCTTCTGTCTTTCCCCTTTTTCCTCCCTTATTCTCCCATTATTTTCATTTTTCTTTGTATTTCTGTATTTTATATTTTGATAAGCTAATAAAAAAAATAGTATTCCAGTTCTCGGTTACACATGTTGTCTTCAATCTTTCAGAATTATTATATGATTTTGCCATGATACCCTTTACATTTGGAAAAGTCTGGCTGAAAACCATCCAGAAGAATGAAGAATGACTAGTAGCACCAATCTCTTAAGTGGATGGGAATGCTTGAAAGTACATGAGCAGTTAATGGGCAGTTAATGAGTAGGCTTGTGCCATTGTTTTGATCTCAATCCAATGGAACTCTTTTACTGTACTTTGTGGGTTATTATAACATTCAGTGGTCAAGTACACAATTTTGCATTTCCAGAAACTGAGTTTTTCCCCAAAATTTCTCATAAGCCCAAGCCCCAGCATTTAGAAACCAAAATAGTTGGCCTTTATGACTTCAGATGACATGGTTAACCAAAAAGCTTGGTTAACTCTATACAAGTGTATGTTAGCCAACTTAAAATGTTGGATATTATCACAGCCAGCAAAATGAAGTTTCTTAGGCTTTTCCATAGCCTCATGGTTTTTAAACTGGGGTTGCACAAAATGCTGCATTTGGTTATCAAATTCATTTACTGTTCTGGCTTGGCACAATATATTTAGCCATAAATTAACTCATCACTAAAAAGTAGCCAAGATAAAACTAACTATATTAATATATTGACTAAAGCAACAATCACCCTTGCTTTAATTTCCCCGTTAAGCAGGTTATATATCTGCTACTGGTACTAAAATGATAATTGCAAAAAAATTGTAAAATTTGTGAAAAAGATGTTGGGACATTAGTTATTTGCAAGGTTGGATATGAGCCAGAAGTATGATGTAGTTGCAAGAAAACAAATACAATTTTAGGCTGCATCTCCAGAAGTATAAATATAAACCAGGAAAGTAACAATTCCATTTTATTCCTTCCTTACAAAATCCATTTCTGGATACCATACTTTAAGAAATATTCAAGAAATTTGAACACATTCAAAAAGGGCCATAAATGATGATCAGAGAAACAGAACCTAAATCAAACGAAGTAAGGATCAAAAATCTGGGTATGTGTAGCCTCGGGGAATGATAACTAAATGGTGATAGAGCAGAACTCATCAAATACCTAAAAGAATTCATATAGTAAAAGGAGGTTTGGCTTCCTTGTCAGATGAAGCTTGTGAATCTCCCCTTAATATAATTCTGGGCATCACTTATTCCAGACAGGTCTCCTTACTGAATGTGTCTATAGCAGACAAACCCAACCGGTTTGATTTGGCGATAAAAATAGCTCCACAGAGTGACAGCCAGCCTTTCACTCATAATCCATCAAAAGGACACTTTTTGCTTCTAGACAGAAAGGGGAAAGTGATGGGAATGAGAGAGAAATTGCAACCCTTCACAGAGTCCCTTCCCCAAAAATACATACTGATCTTTGCTGGTGTAGATATGTTATTGAAGCAGATTAGAATCACAGCTGAACCAGCCTGTTTTTTTTTAAAAAAAAAAATTCCAAGTATATTTTTGCACTAGTCAAAAACATTAAATAAATATAATTTGGGGTGGGTGGTGGACCTAAAAAGATGATTATGGGGAATGTGCATAAATGCATAAAAACAACTTTATTGATTAGTCCCTTTTCATTGCCAGTTGACAGACAAATTAAGAGCTGAAAAAACCAGATGTTTATGAGCTTTTAAATTTGACAGAGGCTATGTTTTTATTATTCTGCTTTCATATTTAACCACTAATTAGTTGAGAGAATGGTGGTGTAAATACAGCCCTTCTGCCTTCTAAGTTGTGGCAGGAAATATATTGTCTATGGCAGGGGTGTCAAACTCAATTTCACTGAGGGCCGCACCAGCATTGCGGTTGCCCGCAGGAGGGCCGGGTGGATGTGGCCAGGGTGGGTGCGGCCTATTGGGTGGGTGTGGATGGAGTGGGTGTGGCCTACTGGGTGGGTGTGGCCAGATCTACAACGTTCACGTCAAGGGTGCCTGTGGTGGCCTGGGCAGGAGTGGGATAGATCTGAGGGTCTCTGGCAGAAGGGGATGGGACCAGGGCAAGTGCCAAGGCATGGTCCACTGGAGGAGCCTCACTGTTCCTCTCAGGCCATGCGGGGGGGCTGGATGGTGGTGTGGGCTGCTCGGAGCCCTGGGCAGCAGAGGTCAAACGCCCAGCCTGGCCCTCGAGCACCCGCGGTGGGGAATGGTCAGGTCATTCAATCTGTTGGAGTCACACAATCCACTAAGACACCTCTAGGCAATCAACTGTGATCTATGTGACAAAATGACTAGATTTCAACAAGCCCTTTAAAATAAAAGATGGAATAAGAGCAGGAAACCTTTAAAAGGCAACCACTTTCTCATTAAAAAAAATAATTCTAAAAAAGAGAGAGAGAGAAAAATGAGAAGACAGGGACTATTTCTACTTTTAAACCTGCATGCACCCACACAAAGACATGTATGGGCCCCAGTAAAACTCACCTGATCCCAGACTATTATTTATATAGGAGAAGGAATGGCAAAATCTGGAGGTGGAGTTAAAAGAGGGATCTGCTAGAATCCCTACGTAGCCACAAATGAATTAAGTCCAACCTTCCTTGAATTCCATGACCCTTATCTAACTCCAAGGAGGTATTGACAGTTAGCTGAGAAGTTTCCTGTACATAGGCTTTTAGCAATAGATCAGTTTAATTGGACCTTCACAGGTAGACCTGCTCTTTTGCACCTGACAATTTATTTCCATAGGAAAACTTTCATTCATGTGACCAGCACCAGTAGCTGAAGACTGGGGAAAGCAGACAAGTGGATTAAACTCTATAAAGGATCTCCAGATAGTTGGTGGAAGTGTAAAAACTCAAGTAGGAACCTTTTACTGCCTTTGGTGGACTTGTAAA